>NW_018404557.1:572908-586492 GCF_002113885.1 Mizuhopecten yessoensis
CCCAAGGGCTGTAGGGTGGGGCTCAAAGGAGTCAGTGTGCTAAAATTTCTTCATTTTCCTTGTTAAGAATCAGAGGTGCTAGTTTCAAATCCTTTTTAGTCTGAAATCTGTATGCTAGATATTGAATAAGGTGGTTTTATTGTTTTTTGTCACTTTGAATAATATTTCTGTTCATGTTAAAAACAAAATCAACTCTCTGTATAAATATATCAGGTGACCGTTAAGGCCCATGGGCCTCTTGTTAAGGACAGCATGCCATTTCTGGCAGGAGTGTTTGGTCCCAAAAGACTTTCTGTATCTTCATTGTGGTCATTAACTAATCATCATATTATGTGTGTACGTAGCAGGCTGCAGTCATCCTTTAGATTAAAGAATTCAATAGAAGGAAGATGTTAATTCTCATTTAGTCATCTAGAATTTCTGTCAGTATGTCACAATACCATTTATATATCTGATGTCATATCTGTTGTCTCTATACCAAGGTCACCATCGAATATAACATGGATGTGCTCACTGCTAATCCTGTGATAACCTATTTATACGAGATGACCTTTGCAAGAGGTTATGTTTTAGTTGTTCTTCACTCAAATTAACCAAAGGTGAGAAGGAATGCATGTTGATATTCCAGGGAGTGTTGTGTCGGACTTTACAAGGTCATGGTCACTGGGTCAACACGATGACCTTGAGTACAGACTATGTTATGAGAACGGGGGCGTTTGACCCTGCTGATGCCCAGCTGGTACACAAAGACATCCTGGACTCGAGTAAGTGCACTTTTTAATGTTTTATTAATGCCAGTTTGGAAATATTGGATTTTATGCAAACTGTTCCAAACTTTAAAAAAATATTCTTAATATTTATATTATTAAAAACAAAAGTTGTAGTCAATAGATATGTGCAAGTTTTTTGTTTTATAGATGATTGGATACTATACAACAAATAATTGATGATCCTGAACATTGCCAATATCAACTGAAACTGGGTTTACAATGTCAGTGTGTTGGTTAGTATGATCATATAGGACTGGATGTCCTTAAATTGAGATGTAAATAAAGGCTGTAGTCTACTACAATAATGTATCATATTATGGGTGACAGTAAACACTGATCCCCGTGTACATGTTTGGGGCCAGACAGTCTACTACAATAATGTATCATATTATGTGTGACAGTAAACACTGATCCCCTTGTACATGTTTGGGGCTAGACAGTCTGTACTATCGTGTTAGGTGTGACAGTCAAGTCTGATCCCTATGTACATGTTTGGGGCCAGACAGGGTGTCCATATCATGTTAGATGTGACAGTCAACCCTGACCCCGGTGTAGATATGTGGGGCCAGACTGCCCGTACTATCACAGGTGGCAAACCCTGTCTTCCACACTGTGGCAATGTCTATCAAGTCTGCCTGGTTTCTGTAAAACCTAGCACTATTAGCTCTGCTTGTCCAAAGTAAATGGTGGTCCTCATTTACATTGTTTGTCCGGTAATAGTGTATGACAGGGTGTATTTGATTGGTTGATTTGTCTCTACGATCACTCAGTTTTGTTACTAAGGAAGTAGAAGGACCATGACAGTTACCATTTTCGTTAACAATGAGGTTGAATCTTACATCTCCAAATATCAAATTAGGAATTTTCTTTTTGACAAATTCAAATTTGAAAATGAAAGCTGATTTTGGTCCAGTAATGTGTGATGCACAGGAAGTGGCCTGTGTTACTGTCTTTGCCGCTCTGTCAAGTGTGTAGCAGTCACTGATGGTTAGTGTTCCAGAGGAGTCTGTCTGCCATATCACTATTTTTGTTTTAGTCTGGTCATATACAAGCTTGAACACCTCTGTGTTTTTCTCTCTCACATCATACAGACTGATGAGTCGGATCCAGTTAACATCATTGTTGTCATGGCTACCATTATCAAAGTCAATAAGAGGGTGATGTAGGTACATACTGACATTCTGGAAGTAACGCTCCTCATCGTACTGCCCTTCAAATGCAGTCTTTGGCAGATTGAATTTTATTTTCCCGTCTATAGTTCTCTCAAACTGTGTAAGGAAGAAAACAGCTATAGAGCAGGCAAATATACCCATCAGCCCAATCATTATTAAGAAGCGATATGTCACATGACGACAAGACGTCTTGGTGTGGTCGTGTAGCTCGGCAAGGTTTTTCTTATTACAGTAACGAATGAGAGAGACGACGATCCTGATGATGACACTTACAATAATAACAGATGCCTTCACCAACTGGAAATAACTGATGGCCTCCTCACGACACAATGCAATGAAGAGGTTGATTATAATCTGTGGAATGTCTTCAATCCAGATGGTCACTGCAGATGCGAGGTCGGCATTTATCCAGGGATTCTCACGGTAAATCTCCCACCATAAATTAACTACCTCAAACAGAAATGTCAGTGTTCCAAGGATGGAGAAAGCCAGTAAGGAATAGGTAATGGCCTTATCAGGAGGCCCGTACACCAGACCTTCCTGTGTCTCAAACACATCTCGGAACAGTAACCAATCCGCTATCATGTCCACTCCATTCAGGGCCATAACAACAGCAAATACAAACGTTTTGAAGCAGAAATTATGTCTCAGTTTTGCACAGTGCCCTATTTTAGTGAGCTCCTCAATAATATCGGCATCATGTGCTGCCTTTCGTTTCTCTGAGGTCTTTAATGCCTTGTTCGACCAACTCCCGGGAGATTTCCCCCGCTCAATTGCCTTGTTGTCCTTACTAGACTTGTTCAGGGTAGTGACCTCGTCGTCACTTCTGGTGTTGTCCCCATCGACAGGTGATATATTACCGGAATTGTTGCCTTGTTGACTTGGTGCTGATGCGATACCTCCCTGATGATCTGGTCCAGTACTGTCTAGTTCAATATCCTCAACTTTGTTCTTCATTTTGACTGCAGGGTAATCACTGTCCTGGATGTGGAAGATAAAAAATACCCCAATTATATACCAGATATGTCGTATGATATTTATGTTATGGCAGGGCCTGATAATAAACCTGTGTAATCTGACCATCTGAAACAACTAGACCTCCAACTAAAGTATTTCTGTGTACATTACTATGTAAATGTGAACCTGTGTAATCTGGACACCTGTTTAAACCAGACAAAAAACCAGGTCCCATTGTATACAATTCTATGTTAATTGAACCTGTGTAATCTGGATACCTGTACAAACTGGACCTTCAACAAGGTATGAAATAATGGTCAATATACATTTTTTTTTTTATATATTTCATAGAAAGTCACTCGTTAAGAATTTCAGGCTACTGCCCTTCATCAGTCGTGTTGAGGAAAAACTGTGCAGATTGAATGTGGTGAATATCACATAGAATCTGTACAGTTTTTCTGCGGCATGACTGATGAAGGGAAGGAGCCCGAAAATTATCAATGAATAAATTTCTGTAAAACTTTTAAAGGCGTGTTTCCCTAAGGAGACTTTCCAAAGTTATGGAAATATTTAAGTTTAAACATTTTATTGCCGAAATAATGAACAAGGGGCTAGGCACAAATTTTCCAATTTATCAATGTGAATGCTTTCCCAATATACCAAATGGATTACTGAAAAATTGAAAGATGATTTTTTAAATATTATAACATCATTTCTAAATATTACAACATCATTTCTAAATATTGAAACATGATCACTTCGAAATGAAACATGATTACTAAATATTATAACACTGAAAAATGATTACTAAATATTATAACACTGAAACATGATTACTAAATATTATAACACTGAAACATGATTACTAAATATTTTAACACTGAAACATGATTACTATATATTTTAACACTGAAACATGATAACTTACCTTACCACATAAGTAAAAATATCTTAATTAAAAGTAAAAGTAAATTTCATATTTAGTTATATAAAATATCCTATTGTATAGATAATGCAAAAACAAAGTTATCATACATACCATTTTGAAATGTCTAAGTTTTCTAGGCTGAATGGTTGTTACCGTGTTCTATGTTGTTTATACCTATAGGTTGTATAGGCGTGTCCTCGAGAGCTAATATTGTGCAGCCATGTCGCCACTATATAATCTCTGGTGATAAAATGTACAGCAGGCCAGAAATCTAGTCCAAAGTTTGGAAATCAGGTGAAAGTTCAACTCAATCGTTATTTATTTTTGAAGAAAAAAACCTTTATATATGTAGATAAGGTATCTCTTATTTATCAGGATTGTACAGGTTGTGTTCCTTGTTGTGGTATGGAATATACTATGCTAGGTGATATCAATATAAACTTTAACCCAAGTTGTACGAAGAAAAAAATGGATCAGCGTTATGAATGTATACAGTTTAAAACGACTCATCACTGTACCAACAAGGGTAACAAAATACGTCCTCTATCGTCGATCATGTTTATGTCACACACCCAGAAAACATCATTGAAGTAAAAGTACCTTTTTTTCTCTGTATGTGATCATTATCCTGTAACGGGTTTGTGTTTGTGTACCTCTTTAAAGAGGGCCTCATGGAAGATAAGCCTTTATTGTTTGGTAAATGAGTTGCACCCTATAAAAATGAAGAATTATTAGCTCAACTTGAGCTTATGCCATACCGTGGCATCCGTTGTCCGTACGTCAACAATTTTTTGATTGGAATTTAACTAAATTTGACTGGAAGCATCCCTAGGTGGTGGGGATTCAAAATTGTACTACCGGTAATGGTAGGGATGACCCCCAGGGGGCTGAGGGGCGGGGCAAAAAGGGGACAATTTGGCTATATTGCTACAAACGACTTCTTCTGTAGAACTGTGCAATGGATATCAATCATATTTGGTTGGAAGCATTCATGGGAGGAAGGGATTCAAAATTGTACAAATGGTGGGGCTGATCCCCTTGGGCTTAGGGGTGGGGCAAAAAATAGTTTATTACTTGGAAATGTTTGAGATCCCCACCCTATAACCACTTACAATTGCTGAATATAAAGAGAAGAATGCACATATGCTTCAATGATAGCCTCGGGGTCTGGCCCACCCGTGAAGACTTAACCCCTGGGTCATTACTTAAATACGGTTAAGATCCCCTCCCAAAAATTATATATACAATTGTTTGGCATAAAGAGAAGAATGCAGTCATGATATAAGAATTGACCCTGGGGTCTGCCCCACCCTTGAAAACTTAACCCCTGGGTCATAACTTTGAAACGGTTGAGATCCCCACCCCAAAACTATATATACAAATGCTGGGCATAAAGAGACGAATGCAGTCATAACATTATAATCGACCCTTGGGTCTGGCCATGACCCTAGGGACCTAGTTTCTGAGTCACATCTTGGAAACAGTTGAGATCCCCACCCCATAACCATACATAAAATTGCTGGGCATGAAAAATCTAATACAGATAGGATACAAGAATTGGCCTTGGGGTCTGGCCCATTCCCTTGGACCTTATTTGGAGAATATTTTGCCATGATTGCTTAGATATCCAGGTGAGCGATACAGGCCCTCTAGGCCTCTTATCATTATTATTTAACCTTATCTAAGTCAACAGGTTATCTGTTTTGATATGGTTTTTATAATGATATTTAATTTGCAAAATGTAAAATATAATCCAAAAGAAAATTTGTTACATGTAGAATTTGAAATAAATTGAAAAGTATGTACCTCAATATGTCATAAGATATTTTTAGCTGATTTTGGTCAATTAAACAATGAACAGTGGACAATCTTCGGAATAGTTTAGGTTAAGTTAAATATAAACATTGGACTATCCTTTATCCTGTGATAAACATTAGATAAGTATTTCTCTCATAACATGGAAACATTTGACTGGTCAAAGTCGTGTTAGATATAAACATTGGACTGGATGGGGTCCTGTGAGATACAATTAATGTAAGTCATGCTCAAATGAGAGACAAAATAGGAAAAACTTACTTTTAATGGTTTTATTAAATATAAGTATTAGGTCAGTTACATTATATTATAAATGGCTAAAGTCTAGGGCAGAGAAATTTTTCAAGTGCAGACTATACTGACCATATCTGAATCAGAAGTTAAAAAACATTGAACATATGCTCCTTGAACCATTTGAGATAAAAAGATAAAAAGCCCAACATCACTTACCTGTCAAACAGTCTAACACCAGGTCATGTAAGTTTTCCAAGGTTGTTGCTTGTTTTCATCCTTGGTTTATTATATAGATTACTCCGTCCAATCGTTGTTGATATTGGCAACACTATCTTGCCCTGGTCACTGTGTATCCTGACTTGAAAGGTCATGACGAAGGTCGCAACTTCTGCGTGATAAGCTTGTTTCTACCCTGTAATCTGCTGTTGAGTGGGCTTGTCAGACTAAGAGAGTTTGTCAGTCTGATTGAGTACCAAGACTTTCCTGTGTGTCAGATTTTAATTGTACACACGATTATGGTTGCTTTCTAGTTTCACGCTAGAGAAAATTCCCCTTTCACTCAGTGGTAGAGCGTCCGACTCAAAAGTTTTGGATCGTGCCATTAATTTTAGTCATTTACTCAAACCTTGTATGTGCCATTAATTTTAGTCATTGACTCAATCCTTGTATGTGCCATTAATTTTAGTCGTTGACTCAAACCTTGTATGTGCCATTAGTTTTAGTCATTGACTCAAACCTTGTTGGTTTACTTTTAGTGGAGCATTTCACCCCAATCTTATATGTTTACACTGTGTTTAATATTTGACTCCAATGTTTGACTCCAACATAAAAGTATGTTTACTTTGAGTTGGATATTTGTGTCTAAACTTGAATGTTTACTTTGAGTGGGGTATTTTAAGAGTAAACTTGAATGTTTACTTTGAGTGGGGTATTTGAACCCAAACTCGAATGTTTTCTTTGAGTGTTGTATTTCAGTCTAAACTTGAATGTTTACTTTGAGTAGGGTATTTAAGTATAAACTTGAATGTTTACTTTGAGTGGGGTATTTCAGTCTAAACTTGAATGTTTACTTTGAGTGGGGTATTTTAGTCTAAACTTGAATGTTTACTTTGAGTAGGGTATTTGAATGTAAACTTGAATGTTTACTTTGAGTGGGATATTTGAGTCTAAACTTAAATGGTAACTTTGGGTGGGGTATTTGAGTGTAAACTTGAATGTTTACTTTGAGTGGTGTATTTGAACTCAAACTTGAATGTTTACTCTGAGTGGGGTATTTTTCAATTTTCATTGTGAAAAATTCCCAGTTGATAACAAAAAGACATATTGCAGTTTCCTAGTTGTGTTATAGTTTGCTTAGAAACTCAAAATCTGATTGTTCAGTCAGTAAATACTAATACATACCTGTTAGAAGTAAATACCAATCCATACCTGTTAGAAGTAAATACTAATCCATACCTGTTAGAACATAGAACGTCCTTTATTTTTCTGGCAGCCCTCTTTCACAAAGAAGGTCGTGTTAAAGTGATAAAAATGTTCATATATTATATATATAGTATAATTGATCTATAAATTACCATTGCTGTGTTGTGCCTATACTACAACAGAGATAACAAGGACAGCAGAAATAATCCTTTTATCTGGTAGAACCGAGCCTCAGCTGTGTTATTGGACATGCCTGTATCTCCAAGGTGTACTTATCAACACTGCTGGAACAGCTCTCCAGTCTTGTTGTGGGGGCTAATTCACAATGGTCAGTTTTAAGTGTACACCCCTAAATATTCATGTTGGACTTGGTTATCAGGATGTTAAGGATGTGCCAATTGTATTTTCAGTGTGGTTTCAAATGAGGTTTCTGATTTGTGTTGACAATAGATCGTGTGGCTGTTTGGTGATCAGCTGTCACACGTCCACCTGTATGACGTTGTCGTTTATGTGCAAAGAGGTTGTGTATTGACTCTGTTCTCTGTAACTGACTTAAGGTCTGTTGACTACAGGACAGACGACATGGAATGTGTACTCTAACAAGTCAGATAAACTGACGTCATTGTTACATCATGAAGCTACAAGTCAAAATCTGCTGCTAATAAAAATATCCATTTTTTCATTGTTTCATTTTCATACTTTCTTAATGTTTGTAATTTTTTGGGGGATTTTCTTTCAATTTTAAATTATATCAATTTTATCACTGTTTTGCTAGAATATCATAAACAATAATTTTTTGTCTCGCCGCCATGAAGGTGTTGCTTTTCCGCCGGCGGCGTCAACATGAAGTTTTTGCGTTTAAGTTAGTTACTCTAAAAGTATAAGTGCTAAACCAACCAAACTTGGACCATAGATGCATCTTAGGTAGTACATCTCAACCCATGCATCAGATGCTGTATGTGGCCTACCTTTCATGGTCCATTGACTTTGTCAGCATCTCCATCAACATACAAAATCAGGCGAAACATATCAATCCGCATGGCTTGTTTATGTTTGACCGTTCTGTAAATACATTTGTCCGATTATTTACACAGTGATAATTATAATCATTCAGATATCATGATGGATATGGCAGACTACAGTTCCTTTTATTGAATTTACACAGTATCTTCATGGTTGTAACTTACACATCATACTCAACATTTGTGAGTTATCTCCCTTAAGGATCTCAGTACCACCGAGAAAACGTTGCCGAAAGACAACAGATACCATGTGGAATGTTTATGAAAAACAGTAATGATGAATCAAACAAAACAGCTATCAATAACAGTGTTGGAGAGTACTGCAGTGTGGCCAGGCTGGGATTCCGGCTCGGGACCTCCCATCACATCGAGATGCTCTAACGAAGTGTTCTACCTTAACAGTCATACTTCCCTGTCCCAGACTCACTGAGTTATATCTGAAACAAATTCAAGGGGAGATTACTGTAGTGTATGTATGAAAAAGCACAGTGGAATTCTCAGGTATTTCACCTGCAGTGACAGGAATCCCAAATTCATAAAGTCAGTAGTGTGCATGTACACTGACAATATGAAGCACATTAAAAGAAATGAAAAGTGAAGCCTAGGGAAACAGAAATAAGTATGGCTTAATATGTGAGTATTGTGACAGAATTGCTATTCTGTGATTGTTCAAAATTTGTTTTATAACAGGCTTACTTTAGGTAACACCAGGATACAAAATCAGTCCAGTGTAGCTATACCTAGGTAGAACCAGGGTATGAGATCAGTTCAGTGTAACTATACCTAGGTAGAACCAGGGTATGAGATCAGTCCAGTATAACTATACCTAGGTAGAACCAGGGTACGAGATCAGTCCAGTGTAACTATACCTAGGTAGTACCAGGATATGAGATCAGTTCAGTGTAACTATACCTAGGTAGAACCAGGGTATGAGATCAATCCAGTATAAGTATACCTAGGTAGAACCAGGGTATGAGATCAATCCAGTATAACTATACCTAGGTAGAACCTGGGTATGAGATCAGTTCAGTGTAACTATACCTAGGTAGAACCAGGGTATGAGATCAGTTCAGTGTAACTATACCTAGGTAGTACCAGGGTACGAGATCAGTTCAGTGTAACTATACTTAGGTAGAACCAGGGTATGAGAGCAGTTCAGTGTAACTATACTTAGGTAGAACTAGGGTATGAGATCAGTCCAGTGTAACTATACCGTGTAACTATACCTAGGTAGAACTAGGGGATGAGATCATTCCAGTGTAACTATACCTAGGGAGAACCAGGTTATGAGATCAGTCCAGTGTAACTATTCCTAGGTAGAACCAGGGTATGAGATCAATCCAGTATAACTATACCTAGGTAGAACCAGGGAATGAGATCAGTCCAGTGTAACTATACTTAGGTAGAACTAGGGTATGAGATCAGTCCAGTGTAACTATTCCTAGGTAGAACCAGGGTATGAGATCAATCCAGTATAACTATACCTAGGTAGAACCTGGGTATGAGATCAGTCCAGTGTAACTATACCTGGGTAGAACCAGGGTACGAGATCAGTCTATAGTAACTATACCTAGGGAGAACCAGGGTATGAGATCAGTCCAGTGTAACTATACCTAGGTAGAACTAGGGTATGAGATCATTCCAGTGTAACTATACCTAGGTAGAACCAGGGTATGAGATCAGTCCAGAGTAACTATACCTAGGTAGAACCAGGGTATGAGATCAGTTCAGTGTAACTATACCTAGGTAGAACCAGGGTATAAGATCAGTCCAGTATAACTATACCTAGGTAGAACCAGGGTATGAGATCAATCCAGTATAACTATACCTAGGTATAACCTGGGTATGAGATCAGTTCAGTGTAACTATACCTAGGTAGAACCAGGGTATGAGATCATTCCAGTGTAACTTTACCATGGTGGAACGATCAGTTCAGTGTAACTATACCTAGGTAGAACCAGGGTATGATATCAGTCCAGTATAACTATACCTAGGTAGAACCAGGGTACGCTATACCTAGGTAGAACCAGGGTATGAGATCAATCCAGTATAACTATACCTAGGTAGAACCTTGGTATGAGATCAGTTCAGTGTAACTATACCTAGGTAGAACCAGGGTATGGGATCAGTCCAGTGTACCTATACCTAGGTAGAACCAGGGTATGAGATCAGTCCTGTGTACCTATACCTAGGTAGAACCAGGGTATGAGATCAGTTCAGTGTAACTATTCCTAGGTAGAACCAGGGAATGAGATCAGTCCAGTGTAACTTTACCATGGTGGAACCAGGGTATGATATCAGTCCAGTGTAACTATACCTAGGTAGAACTAGGGTATGAGATCAGTCCAGTGTAACTATACCTGGATAGAACCAGGGTACGATATCAGTCCAGTGTAGCTATACCTAGGTAGAACCAGGGTATAAGATCAGTCCAGTATAACTATACCTAGGTAGAACCAGGGTACGAGATCGGTCCAGTGTCACTATACCTAGGTGGAACCAGGTTGTGGGATCAGTCCTGTGTATCTATACCTAGGTAGAACCAGGGTATTGGATCAGTCCAGTGTAACTATACCTAGGTAGAACTAGGGGATGAGATCATTCCAGTGTAACTATACCTAGGTAGAACCAGGGGACGAGATCAGTCCAGTGTCACTATACCTAGGTGGAACCAGGTTGTGAGATCAGTCCTGTGTATCTATACCTAGGTAGAACCAGGGTATGGGATCAGTCCAGTGTAACTATACCTAGGTAGAACTAGGGGATGAGATCATTCCAGTGTAACTATACCTAGGTAGAACCAGGGTACGAGATCATTCCAGTGTAACTTTACCATGGTGGAACCATGGTATGAGATCAGTCCAGTGTAACTATTCCTAGGTAGAACCAGGGTATGGGATCAGTCCAATGTAACTATACCTAGGTAGAACCAGGGTATGAGATCAATCCAGTATAACTATACCTAGGTATAACCTGGGTATGAGATCAGTTCAGTGTAACTATACCTAGGTAGAACCAGGGTATGGGATCAGTCCAGTGTAACTATACCTAGGTAGAACCAGGGTACGAGATCAGTCCAGTGTCACTATACCTAGGTGGAACCAGGTTGTGAGATCAGTCCTGTGTATCTATACCTAGGTAGAACCAGGGTATGGGATCAGTCCAGTGTAACTATACCTAGGTAGAACCAGGGTATGAGATCAGTCCAGTGTAACTTTACCATGGTGGAACCAGGGTATGAGATCAGTCCAGTGTAACTTTACCATGGTGGAACCAGGGTATGAGATCAGTCCAGTGTAACTTTACCATGGTGGAACCAGGGTATGAGATCAGTCCAGTGTAACTTTACCATGGTGGAACCAAAATGTGATCTTTTTAAAGGGTATTTCTATAATTGAATAAAAACCTTGAAGATACAAAGTCCAGTCCATTTTGATTATGTGTTTGTGAACAATTGAACCAGGAGAAAATGAGAATTTTTGATACGTTCTTTGGTGAATGATTTTAATATCTGTGCGATAATAAAGAACAAATAGTGTTTTTTTTGTTAAAATTCATTTCATTTATTTTAAATAATTTAAATACAACTTTTTAAGAATATTGATATTGAAAAAATGTTGTATAAATATACATTGTAGCATAGCTACAACTAGAGTTTGACTAAATTACATATAACCATGTCTTTGACATATGTAATCAACGTATTTATTGTAATTATTTTAATATAAGTCTCCATTAAACGTAACTAATATTAAAACACACATCTAGCTAACATGTTCGTGTCCAGTTTAGGTGATTCTCGTCCGGTATTTGCACAGTTTTTCTTCCACACTTCACGTACTGACTGCAGGTCAGTCTGATCATTGTAGAACCGATACTGGCCTCCGCTGTCCCCAGTTGTCAGAGCAAGGTTGCCTTTTACTTTAGATTTGACCTTGAAATACTTCAATGTCACCGTTTTGTTTGTTAGAATGTGGTCAAATTTCTTACTGATCTCTGAGTTATAGTGGATATCTCCCATGGGCTGATTAGTGCTGGGAGGCACGTACGTAAAGCGCATGGACACTGTCGTAGTATTAGTAGTACTGGATATAATATCTGAACATTTATCTTGTGGAAGAAGAATTGAGGATGTAGAATTCCATTCGTAACAGGATAAGGATTTCGGTCGTCCAGGAAAATGTTTCCTCGCCCAAATATACTGGAGTGGTACTGTAGTAAAAATGACACTCAGAAACAAGCCATCTGTTGGAACTGACAGATCAGTTATGTTTGTTAGATGTGTCAACATCATCCACTGGTTTTCCGCCATTTTTGGTAACGTAGGGTGTGTGGTTTGGAGCCTCATAAAGACTCCAACATCTTGTAGGTAATGTTCTGTGTCCTCCCTGTCTAGACCTTCACTGTAAAACTTAATGTCAGACTTGTGAAAGGTTGTTGCGCTAAGCACCACAGTGGATAATACAAAATATACGATTAAAAGTGTTATGGTAACAATTTTCAATGGTTTCCTCAGCTTGCATTTCCGTTTTTGGGTTTTACATTTGTTTCTGCAGAATGGAATGCAAATGAAAATCAACTTCACCAAAACTTCAAAAATGGCTGTCGAAGCTTTCACGATCTGGTATGCATTGGTCGCCTCTAAATCCCTGCACAAGGCAATGTGCAGGTTGATTCCTGTCTGTGGTAGATCTTCCATCAATAGTGTTATAACAGTGACAATCTCACCCACTAGCTCCACTGTGTCACTGTCCGTGAAGAATTTTACAAAGTCAAAAACGAATTCCATCAGAAAGGTTACTGAGGCTATTATACATATTACATAAGTTGCCTTGACAAGCTCATGGTCAAATGGTCCAAATACCAAGCCATCTTTGACTAACAGCTGTTCTGTATAGAACAACCAATCACTGATGACATCAAAAATATTAGCAAAAAGGGTGACCAGCAAAACAGTGAGCTTCAAACCGCTTCCAGGCATCATAATGTTGTTATCCAAATTGTCTTTGCAGTCTTCCTAAAAGAAAAGAATATAAACTATGTTTTAGTAAATTATAATTGGTGCATTTACATGAAGCATCAACTGTTATTTTAAAGGATATATATATGTTGCCATGTCATACTTTCAAGCCTTTATTTGAAGTGGATTTCGGGGTCTAATATAAGTTAATATGAACAAATACAGTAATTTCCATGAGCATATACTGTAAATTTATGTTTACATTTAGGGGGGAGGGGGGAGGACATATAGTTAAGGGGGGAGG
>NW_018404557.1:586525-631134 GCF_002113885.1 Mizuhopecten yessoensis
GGGGGACATAGAGTGTTACCCATGTTTGTCCTATCCCATTACATTTTTTTCCCAAATCAGTGTCATAACTCAAGCAACCAACTTCACTTCTTAACAGATTTTCATCAATGTTTATTCAAAAGTCAAATATCAGAATACTTGGGATGAATTCATATTTCAAGGTCCCAAGGTCAATGCCAAGGCCACAGGGCTTGAGTGACTGGGGCATTGAAGTTGACCTGTCAAAGATGTGTGGCAGATTTTAACTGTACATAGGATTATACATGGTCGCCTCCCAGCTTCAGGCTAGAGGGAATTTCCCTTTATCTCAGTGATAGAGACCAGGAAGTCAGGGATTGCCGGTTCCATCCCTGGTGGAAGCAGGTACTTTATTTCTGTTACAGATGTATTTTATAAAGTAAAGCTAATCGAAATTGCTCTGATAAATTCTGCTTAATGTTTATATTTGTGTTTTGCTGTAGTTCGTAGCATGATAAACAATGACATTGATGTATCTTTCTTCCGTTAATTTATTGTCATGAAGGAACTTTGTTTTCCATTCAAAAGCAGTTAACCCTAAACAATGTTATCTGTGATAAAAATATCAATAGAATCCAAGATTACAAAGTTTTAATTATCTCAAACAGGCATTATTATTTGTTCATAAAATAATGTAAGCAGTAAAATAAACAGGAAACAAGACTTGTTCAAATAACTTCTGTATTGATATAAATCTAAGGAATAGACACTGTTAGAGTTGTCTCCCTTCCAACACACTCTCACTGAAGATCTCAGAAAAAAACTAGTTTCAGTTTCACTTGTTTTGATTTTCAGAAAAATCAATTTAGCTATTTTATTCAGCTCTGTATGCTTGGAGTAATTTACAGAAATTTCATATCTGATATGATGTTTTGAGAGACAACAAATATTTTATGGTTTATGTCTATGTTCTGAGGATTAGGCGGGATCTGTTATAGTATACGTTGTGCTGGGTGAGGAAAATTTGTGTATAGTTTTGGATTAAAAAAGGATTCTCTTGTATCGTTGTTCTAAAGCTCTTAGTTTACAAGGATTATACAAAACGGTCGTTCAGGTAAGGTGTACATAGTTGAATGTAACCTAAAATGGGAGGTGTTTTGTTCACATCACAAATTAGCAATACCACATGAATTTTTTGGTAGATTTTTTTTTTTTTTTATTGATTTAAACATATTTTGTTGGATAGTAGATTGTATAAAAGTTCATGCCTATTTATTTCATCTCCTTTGATGAAGAGATCATTTTTTTTCTTAAAATTACTGCATGTTGTTTTATTGATATAGTAATATTGATTTTTTCTATTTTAGATAATCCAAATATAACAAAATGGATATTTTTGAAGATTTATCTTTTTAAAAACAACGTATTGTTGGAAAAAAATTGGAATTGATGTATCAGAAATATTTAATGCATTTCAACATTTCAGAATATGTTGTATCCCATTTCTGGTACTCAGGGAAGCAGGAAATCAGTGGCTATACAAGACTGCCTGTTCTTTGTTCCTAATGTTTTTTTACAATGTTAAGTTTACTGTAAGAAGTAGTACATTTTGTATGTTAAGTTGTAGTTGATCATTCTTGTCATAACAGGACAATTATAGCTATTGAAACTCAGTAAATACCACAGTTACAATCATTACGTGTACAGTACACATACACAAAGGGAACTCGAGCAGGACATTTGTTATTATATTAGCAGTAATACTCGTTACTTTTCTCAGGGATACCAACATTTAAGGACCCCTGTCCCACTGCACTGTAGTTTTTTTGTATAATAATAAACAGTAACCTACTCTTAAGTTTGTTTTAGATATAACTAGCAGAGTCGGGCCAGGACACTTACGCTGATCAGGTAGCTCAGTCGGTTAGGGTGATACATGTAGTTTAACTAACTGAAGTCCAAGGTTCAGAGCAGGTGGTCTAGCTATGCGTAATTTAAACACTCTGAACACTTTGATTATATATAAAAAAAAATCCATAAAAGTCCCAAAAGGTATGGTTTTCTATTCAGAAATCATTTACAAAGCATTAAACAAGCATGAAAAACAGTTTCCAATGAAAAGTTACAGTTCTTGGCAACGGAACAGGAATCCTTAAAAGGAAATAAAAGACCACATACCTTTGTATCAATAAACAAGGCACGTCTGTGACTATAGACTTGGTATGGTAGCTCCGGCTATGTTTGCACCTCAACCACAATATAAATCTGGCTCTACTGAACACTTACACCCTATTATAACACCCCGAATGATGAAACTGAAAATAAGTTATCTTTAGTCTGGAAAGACCCATCTATTTTAAGCTTTCTTGATTCCCATGTTATGTAATTGTTGGAAAGTTCCATTTATTTTTAGAAGTGACTTTACAGAAAATATGGTATAGGTCAAGTAAGTATTTATAGGGCTGACGTTTGATAAAATATCCATTATATAATCAGTAGTACTTCAGTCAAGATATATTTTCTTTTAAAATATGGAAAATGTGAAACATGAAAATTGATTGCTGAATTGATAAAGCGCTTGGGCCTTATACATTATACTTTTGATGTGCATTTTTACGATTCGTCATTTTTAGTCACCCCTGGGGGAACCCCAGTGGGGACTATAATTTCAGTTTCAGTCCCAGATTTTGCCCTCTGTTGTCTTGGGCTGTTAAGTGTCTTGCTTCTGTCGTTATATACCAGGCGCTAATTACAAGCTCTTGGATAACTCAGATATTGATTTCCTTGGGGCATAACATTTCCCGTGGGAATTACATATAACCTAAAGATGTTCCGAGTATGAATCAGGCACCTTTGAGGTTCCCGAAGGGGTAAACTGTCGTATTATAAATTGCTATTGACTGATTTAGATATTTTATGTCTGACCCACGACTACCGTCAATATTTGCGTATATTGCACACTCTTTTAAGGGGAAAATGAAGTGTCAAGAAAAGTGTGTACACGTCATTTTTAGTCACCCCTGGGGGAACCCCAGTGGGGACTATAATTTCAGTTTCAGTCCCAGATTTTGACCTCTGTTGTCTTGGGCTGTTAAGTGTCTTGCTTCTGTCGTTATATACCAGGCGCTAATTACAAGCTCTTGGATAACTCAGATATTGATTTCCTTGGGGCATAACATTTCCCGTGGGAATTACATATAACCTAAAGATGTTCCGAGTATGAATCAGGCACCTTTGAGGTTCCCGAAGGGGTAAACTGTCGTATTATAAATTGCTATTGACTGATTTAGATATTTTATGTCTGACCCACGACTACCGTCAATATTTGCGTATATTGCACACTCTTTTAAGGGGAAAATGAAGTGTCAAGAAAGGTGTGTACACGATACTCAAGAACAATCCAAAACCAGTCCTTGGTCGCGACCATTTCTTGTAAATTTTTCAAGGATTTTTCGGAAATTTTTGAAATATGCTCGTAGCAATAAAACTGCTAAATTTTGTTAAATAATCCCTGATTGCATTGCCATTTTAACAATTACGAAAAGTTGAAAGTGTAGGTCATATAATACTATAGAATCGGATAAATAAACTTTTCAGGACGTTACGTTGTGAATTGATAAATACCACGTATCTGGAAACATAACGAAGAATTGCATCGCATTTATCACTCTATGGTTAAAATGTCGTTCTTGGGTAAAATCATGCTGAACTCTTCAATCTTGACCATAGGAATGTGGCGAAATGACATGGGTAAAGTGGCGAAATTAGCAAGTCTGTGTACCGCAAAGAGTCGAGGTTGCGCGATACTATTAACTGACAGGAATTTGCAAGGTGACATCCTTGTGAATTGAACTGATAATGATAAAAGTTTGAGTTTGAAAATTAAATATCAATAGGTTCAAAACAGCCAAATACATTCCGATCTTTTCTTTTTGAAGGAGAATTGCTGAAATCACAATTTTTTGGTGTTCTTCATGTCTCGCGGGAGTGACTGCCTTTAAGCGTACACATTCTGCCGATATCGATGACCGATTCAGTCGGATTTGCAGACGATCAGAAAACTACTTGGAAAAGTGTATTTCATAACAAAAAATAGTAGAAGATTTATCCGTATATAAGATTGAATCTTTTCTGTAACTTATTGTTGTGAAAACAACATCGTTATATTCCAATTACCTGTTCTGCCCATGCCAGGTGACCGTGTCAGCGCAGAGATAGAGGTGTCGGTCAACGCTAACGTTATATTTGCGACATGCTTTCTTATTAATTCCATGTGTTAGCATGGCTACCTGAACAGCATGTATGTATTTACACCTGGTCATTGTTTACCATTTTGATTGACAGGTGGAAATATATCCGTTGTTGCTTGGTCAATGATTATCGGAAAATGATCATACAGAATGATGGGGTGACTTTCATGTCATTCTGACATATTTCTAGTTTGGGGGCTAGATTGTGTTATCGACGTCCATCCCGTCATGTCCCGTCGTGTTATCTACGTCCATCCTGTCCTGTCCCGTCGTGTTATTGACGTCCATCCTGTCCTGTCCCGTCCTGTTATCTGCGTCCATCCTGTCCTGTCCCGTCGTGTTATCTACGTCCATCCCGTCCTGTCCCGTCATGTTATCTACGTCCATCCCGTCCTGTCATGTCATGTTATCTACGTCCATCCCATCCTGTCCCGTCGTGTTATCTACGTCCATCCCGTCCTGTCCCATCTTGTTATCTACCTCCATCCTGTCCTGTCCCGTCGGGTTATCTACGTCCATCCCGTCCTGTCCCGTCGGGTTATCTACGTCCATCCTGTCCTGTCCCGTCGTGTTATCTACGTCCATTCTGTCCTGTCCCGTCGTGTTATCTACGTCCATCCCGTCCTGTCCAGTCGGGTTATCTACGTCCATCCTGTCCTGTCCCGTCGTGTTATCTTCGTCCATCCTGTCCTGTCCCGTCGTGTTATCTCTGTCTATCCCGTCCTGTCCCGTCGTGTTATCTACGTCCATCCCGTCCTGTCCCGTCGCATCACATCAATTGCGTCTTGATTCAGCATTCACTCTAGTGACTTCATTTCTTAACAGATTTTGATAAAACTTATTTCGAAGGTCAAGTTTGCGAAAGTTTAGAAGGATTTTGTATTTCAGAATCTTAAGGCCAATGCCACAATTACTGTTTACAGAAATTTGTCAAAAAAATAACACAAATTATCTCCTCAGAAAAATTTAGCTTTTTAACTGCCAGTTAGTGTTGTTCCGATTAATTGATTTAGTTGAAGTCTGGTTGTTTGTTTATGAAAATGGATTAATCAATCCTTGTTTTCCATGATCGATTATAGTTTGACTAATTTAAGTATTAGCAAAAAATAAACTTGGATACTGTTATTACCGCTGACACGAGTTGTTCCTTCTTGGGTAAAACAACTTGACCGAACGTCTCGCACAACGACGACACTGATTCGCTAGCCATAGAAATGCTGCATAGCTCAGTCAGTGCGTGACAATATAGCAAACCAGGACATTCCAGAGATTAAACTCTATGATCATCCGGGGGCTACTGATTTAAACGTTTGGAAGGAATTGTTTGTCCTTAGCTCGATATAGAAAAAACGCTTTGTGAAAAGTGTGGGCTATCTTACAAATAAAATGTTAAGTTTGACGGGGTGTCATCAGGTGAATACCAAACCATCGCAGCATTTCTGAATACGAGATGCAGCTGTCACAGCATAATTGACATTGCAAACATCATCAATTTCATTTCCAAATACATATTTTTTCAATAATTATAAGGTTCTGTCAACAAACTTATTGTTTTTTGTATGAATGTTGTGTGTTATTAGCGAAATTCTCTAACGTCGGGGTTTCCCCGTTAACAAAAGTGAAAGTTGATTTCGGAAAGCGAATATAACCTTAAATTACTGAATTTTTATTTAAGTTCAGTTTGATCGATCATTAGTCGATCCTCAGTCACTGGATTGGAAGTGATGATCGAGTATGAATTTACAAGCGATTCCCAACACTTCTGCCAGTACATGTAGCGGAACTGGACTGGGTCAATCAATGGTGACCAGGTAGCTCAACTGGTAGAGCATCTGTCTAGAGTTGTGAGGTCCCAGGTTTTAATCTGTGTCTAGCCCTGGTCTTCTGTTCCCTGAAGCCATGACCAATCCTTGTTTCAAGTACTGGTGGCAAAGGGATACCAAAACCAGCATGGGTTGAAAATAGTGTTATATTTGGGGACAAAGACTTGAAAAAAGGAGGGAGCGGAACTGGACTGGGTTGATCACTGGAGACCAGGTAGCTCAATTGGTAGAGCATCTGTCTATAATGAGGAGGTCCTTGGTTCGAATCCCTGTCTGGCTGTGCCGTCATCCTGATTGTTATCACTCTAGTGGACAGGTTTCAGGACACATGATACATTTTTATCTAGCTTCACACATACTGTTGGGCATACCCGTTAACATATTAGAGTAACTCATTATCTGTCCTATGTCAACATGACTGTTACTATAGATAACATTTCTGAAAAATGGCCTGATAGTTTTATCGGTATGTGTATGCAAAAGGAAAATATCACTTATGATGCCTTGTTTACTCTTTATTTCAGTGAATACCCCACATAGAAGTAATGCACATACTTCATTGTTGCTAATTTGTAATCAAATCTGATAATTTGAATGGAAAAGGGTTTATTTTCATTCGAGTCCTGTTTGTAAATATTAGCTGCAGGTGAAAGATTTTGTCTTTTTGTGAATTACAAATTCTTAAACAGTTCATAAAGCTTGATGAGTATATAAATATAGATAGGTCTGTGTTAGCGTAGACATGTCAGAGGAATATCTGTGTCAGTTTTGGGACCATCACGTCCTGTACTGTCACACATGACTTTACCAGTTTTCCACGCCTCCCGAACTGGTATAAGGTCACTTGGTACAGTGTAATGATGATACAGGTTACCATTGGCTGTGGGGGTCAAGGTCATGGTGTCCTTGACCTCTGACTTGACTCTGAAATATTTCAATATCACAATATCAGGTGTTAGAGACTCGGTGCAGTTGTTGAGATGCACCTGTGCATTGTTGTGTATATCTCCCAAAGGCTGTTGACGATTTGGTGGTACGTAGGTAAACTTTAATGATACGGTTGTAATATTTGAGGTTGTGGAAAATATCTGTGAACAGTTGTGTGTTGGTATCGTGTGGAAGGTCGACGAGTCCTGTTTGTAACATGACATTGTCCCTACCACAGGTCTGGAATGACTCCTCACCCATAGATAGACATTGGGTGGTGCTGTGAACATACAGCTCAGTACAACCCCTGTCGAAGGATTGGACGGACCTGTTATTTCCTGTAGACCTACAAGTCGCATCCACTGATTATCGGCCATGTTGGGTATCTGTGGGTTTGTGGTGTTGAACCTCATGAATATACTGACTCCCTGTAGATACTTTTCAGACTCCTCTCCTGATAAACCGTCACTGTCAAACTCAATCTGGGTCTTTTGGAAGTTTGTGGTCAGATAGAACACGGTGGCACTAAGTCCAAGTATTGTCAGAAGAACAACACTTGTAAAGATGCTCAAGTTTTTTCTGATTTTGCCTGTTTCTATCCCACCTTGTCTTCTTTTTAAGAAGTATTTGATCCAGATAAAAGCCAGCTTGACAACAACTTCAAACATGGCAGCCGATGCCTTGACAATTTGAATGGTGTTGGTTGCCTCCTCTCTGCACATAGCAATGTGGACGTTTATAGCAATTTGGGGTAGGTCCTCGATCAGTAATGTGGAGAAAGTTAGAAACTCACTTATCATTTCCACGGTGTCATTGTCTCTGTAATACTCAAAGAAGTTTAGAATTATCTCCGCTGCGAAAGTCACTGAACCAATGATACAGAACGCGAAGGTCATCCTTATTATGAGGTCCTCATGTGGCCCAAACACAAGACCATCCTTTGCCAGACTCACGTCGGAATAAAACAGCCAATCGCTGACAAAGTCAAACAGGTCAGCGAACAGTGAAACCATCAACACTACCAGCTTCCGCAGTTTCTTAAAGCAACCCATCTCTGATGTTGGTGACTGCTTGTTTTCCTAGTAGAGTAAACAATTCAGCTGTAAAGAAATAAAATAACATTATAAGTAAGATGTTCTAAATGAAGCCATCAGTAAACGCAGAGGATTCAATCTACTCAATCAAAAGGGTTTCCAAAACGACCTTTGATTTCAATTTTCTTTTGGTGAGGTGTAGACCTTAACTTTATCACAACAAAAACACCCATTAAAACTCAACTGAGTACTTTTTTCAACCCCATGCTGTAATTAAGTTAATTAATCATCTAAATAATTAGAAGAGTGATTCAAAGTAATAACGCTGGATGTATAAGGGATTGTAAAAAGTTAATACAGCAGCATAAATCTCGTAGCATTTCTGAAACGAAAGTGATGAGGGGTAAGCTCCTTTGTAATTTTAACATTGCTGTAAATTGTCCCTTTGTAACTGTACCACAGTTTGATTAGAAGCCTATATCACATTGGAGTTCCTTCCCTTTAACCAAAGATACCCAATCGTTGATTTTTGGAGGATCAGATTACCAATTTGTTTTTATCAATTATGTGTTTACAGGTTTAAATGAACCATGTATGTGTGTAGAAGAATAAAACAATCTTGTAAATACCTTAAAGCTGACAGTGCAAGTTAAGCAGCTTTCAATGGAGACCCATACTTATTACCAAACAGGCATAAACTAAAACGTAGGCGCTTCCTTAAGGAAATAGCCGGAGGAGATAGTCACTT
The DNA here is from genome assembly GCF_002113885.1 of Mizuhopecten yessoensis. Lineage (NCBI taxonomy): Eukaryota > Metazoa > Mollusca > Bivalvia > Pectinida > Pectinidae > Mizuhopecten > Mizuhopecten yessoensis. The sequence goes on from NW_018404557.1 coordinate 595,266, forward strand.
GGGAATATCTCAAAACCTGAAAAACATAAAACCTCTTATTTTTTTAGCTTTTATCTGGCACTGTCAGCTTTAAAATAAAAAACATATTCAAAATCACGGGAGAGAATTTAAGCAAACTTCTTAAAATGTAGTCTCCTGATTCAAATTAGAAAAACAACTTCTTTGATAAAGATATGATGTATAAATAATATAATAAGGTAATGTTGATACAGTAATCACTAGTGGGTTACAAGGATTACAGTAATATAGTAATGGTATAGTCTAGTTTAATATAATATGGGGTTATTTCTAATATGATAAAGTTATAATAGTGTATATATGATTAAGACCTTACCTCCGTCTGTGTGTTAGAACTGTAACAGATTGTAATGTAGATGTGTCGCTAAAACTGTTCGGAAGGTCAAGTGATCAGGATGTATATCGACGTCCCCTTTCTGTACTCTCCGTCCCCTTCCTGTACTCTCGAATGATTTCTCTCTTTTCTAATTTTCAGAAAACTGATACTAGTTTGAACTGACATTCTTATTTAGTATAAGTGACACTCATTTCCGTGACACATACCAAACATTTATTTACATCAGTTATACAGCAACGTGTTGACATTATTAGCTCAGACTTAATAAAGGGACAAAATCATACCCAACAAAGTAAATAGGTATATAGGTCCAGTTTGCTGACAGCATCACCTGTAAACCTGTGTGTTACCTGTATATTACCTGTGTACACCTGTGATGACAAAGGTGACCCCACCTTCCATTATTGACTGTTACTAATACCTTTTGTTTGATTTCCAGATAACTTTGTGTAAAGTTATCAGACATATACATTTATCAAAGTTCCATTTTTTCAGGTTATTTATCTTAATGTATGTTAGCAAGTGAATTTGTTTAAGTAAATATGCAAGTGAAAAAGTCTCCAAATAAATTTTGTTTACATATCGGGATCTGCAAGTTTGTGACACAGCTGTAACACTTTGGTCATCATTCTACCCTCCACAATGCAAGCAGAGAATCGATAGAATCTGACTAACACAGATATATACTGGAATCAGCTTGTCCATCTCTCCATCTTGTGCAGTGCCTAGGGTTATACTGGAATCAGCTTGTCCATCTCTCCATCTTCTGCAGGGCCTAGGGTTATACTGGAATCAGCTTGTCCATCTTTCCATCTTGTGCAGGGCCTAGGGTTATACTGGAATCAGCTTGTCCATCTTTCCATCTTGTGCAGGGCCTAGGGTTATACTGGAATCAGCTTGTCCATCTTTCCATCTTGTGCAGGGCCTAGGGTTATACTGGAATCAGCTTGTCCATCTTTCCATCTTGTGCAGGGCCTAGGGTTATACTGGAATCAGCTTGTCCATCTTTCCATCTTGTGCAGGGCCTAGGGTTATACTGGAATCAGCTTGTCCATCTTTCCATCTTGTGCAGGGCCTAGGGTTATACTGGAATCAGCTTGTCCATCTTTCCATCTTGTGCAGGGCCTAGGGTTATACTGGAATCAGCTTGTCCATCTTTCCATCTTGTGCAGGGCCTAGGGTTATACTGGAATCAGCTTGTCCATCTTTCCATCTTGTGCAGGGCCTAGGGTTATACTGGAATCAGCTTGTCCATCTTTCCATCTTGTGCAGGGCCTAGGGTTATACTGGAATCAGCTTGTCCATCTTTCCATCTTGTGCAGGGCCTAGGGTTATACTGGAATCAGCTTGTCCATCTTTCCATCTTGTGCAGGGCCTAGGGTTATACTGGAATCAGCTTGTCCATCTTTCCATCTTGTGCAGGGCCTAGGGTTATACTGGAATCAGCTTGTCCATCTTTCCATCTTGTGCAGGGCCTAGGGTTATACTGGAATCAGCTTGTCCATCTTTCCATCTTGTGCAGGGCCTAGGGTTATACTGGAATCAGCTTGTCCATCTTTCCATCTTGTGCAGGGCCTAGGGTTATACTGGAATCAGCTTGTCCATCTTTCCATCTTGTGCAGGGCCTAGGGTTATACTGGAATCAGCTTGTCCATCTTTCCATCTTGTGCAGGGCCTAGGGTTATACTGGAATCAGCTTGTCCATCTTTCCATCTTGTGCAGGGCCTAGGGTTATACTGGAATCAGCTTGTCCATCTTTCCATCTTGTGCAGGGCCTAGGGTTATACTGGAATCAGCTTGTCCATCTTTCCATCTTGTGCAGGGCCTAGGGTTATACTGGAATCAGCTTGTCCATCTTTCCATCTTGTGCAGGGCCTAGGGTTATACTGGAATCAGCTTGTCCATCTTTCCATCTTGTGCAGGGCCTAGGGTTATACTGGAATCAGCTTGTCCATCTTTCCATCTTGTGCAGGGCCTAGGGTTATACTGGAATCAGCTTGTCCATCTTTCCATCTTGTGCAGGGCCTAGGGTTATACTGGAATCAGCTTGTCCATCTTTCCATCTTGTGCAGGGCCTAGGGTTATACTGGAATCAGCTTGTCCATCTTTCCATCTTGTGCAGGGCCTAGGGTTATACTGGAATCAGCTTGTCCATCTTTCCATCTTGTGCAGGGCCTAGGGTTATACTGGAATCAGCTTGTCCATCTTTCCATCTTGTGCAGGGCCTAGGGTTATACTGGAATCAGCTTGTCCATCTTTCCATCTTGTGCAGGGCCTAGGGTTATACTGGAATCAGCTTGTCCATCTTTCCATCTTGTGCAGGGCCTAGGGTTATACTGGAATCAGCTTGTCCATCTTTCCATCTTGTGCAGGGCCTAGGGTTATACTGGAATCAGCTTGTCCATCTTTCCATCTTGTGCAGGGCCTAGGGTTATACTGGAATCAGCTTGTCCATCTTTCCATCTTGTGCAGGGCCTAGGGTTATACTGGAATCAGCTTGTCCATCTTTCCATCTTGTGCAGGGCCTAGGGTTATACTGGAATCAGCTTGTCCATCTTTCCATCTTGTGCAGGGCCTAGGGTTATACTGGAATCAGCTTGTCCATCTTTCCATCTTGTGCAGGGCCTAGGGTTATACTGGAATCAGCTTGTCCATCTTTCCATCTTGTGCAGGGCCTAGGGTTATACTGGAATCAGCTTGTCCATCTTTCCATCTTGTGCAGGGCCTAGGGTTATACTGGAATCAGCTTGTCCATCTTTCCATCTTGTGCAGGGCCTAGGGTTATACTGGAATCAGCTTGTCCATCTTTCCATCTTGTGCAGGGCCTAGGGTTATACTGGAATCAGCTTGTCCATCTTTCCATCTTGTGCAGGGCCTAGGGTTATACTGGAATCAGCTTGTCCATCTTTCCATCTTGTGCAGGGCCTAGGGTTATACTGGAATCAGCTTGTCCATCTTTCCATCTTGTGCAGGGCCTAGGGTTATACTGGAATCAGTTTATGTATCACTGGGTATTCTAGTTTTCCTTTGTAATGTCAGTGAAAAGTCTAGCAGTCATTTAATCTATCCACTGTATGCATTCAAGGACAGGTTAAGTAAAAAAATGTTTCACTGTAAAATAAGTAACTAATAACAAAAAAATAGGGTAAAATTCATTTATTGGGAATTATATTTGGTTTGAAATATGAAAATTAAACAAAGTTAAAATTTGTACATTGAAAAAGATACAATCTTTATATCCATTGTTCAATGTGGTGCAACACAGACTGATGGTCCTTAATACCATATAGTCAACTTATTTTGATTGTACTTTATCTCCGGGCTGTACAGAACTGGAATACATACAACTAGTTGTACTTTATCTCCGGGCTGTACAAAACTGGAATACATACAACTAAACTGTACTTTATCTCCGGGCTGTACAGAACTGGAGTACATACAACTAAACATTACTTTATCTCCCAGCTGTACAGAACTGGAGTACATACAACTAAACTGTACTTTATCTCCCAGCTGTATAGAACTGGAGTACATACAACTAAACTGTACTTTATCCCCGGGCTTTACAGAACTGGAATACATACAACTAAACTGTACTTTATATCCCCACTGTACAGAACTGGAATACATACAACTAAACTGTACTTTATCTCCCCAGCTGTACAGAACTGGAATACATACAACTAAACTGTACTTTATCTCCCAGCTGTACAGAACTGGAATACATACAACTAAACTGAACTTCATCTAGCTCCCAGCTGTACAGAACTAGAATACATACAACTAAACTGTACTTGATCTCCCAGCTGTACAGAACTGGAGTACATACAACTAAACTGTACTTTATCTCCCAGCTGTACAGAACTGGAGTATAAACAACTAAACTGTACTTTATCTCCCAGCTGTACAGAACTGGAGTACATACAACTAAACTGTACTTTATCTCGAAGCTGTACAGAACTGGAATACATACAACTTAACTGTACTTCATCTAGCTCCAAGCTGTACAGAACTGGAATACATACAACTAAACTGTACTTTATCTCCCAACTGTACAGAACTGGAGTACATACAACTTAACTGTACTTTATCTCCCAGCTGTACAGAACTGGAATACATACAACTAAACTGTACTTTATTTCCCAGCTGTACAGAACTGGAATACATATAACTAAACTGTACTTCATCTACATTTGTGATCTTTACTGAGAATCAGCCAATCAATAAGTAAGATATTTTTGATAGAGTTTGACATGTTAGGTACATTTCACAAATAAACGGGTATCAACGTCCAGCCAGTACTAACTTTAAAGACACCTAAAACAATTAAATCTAGTCATCAATATTTGTTATTCAATATAAACACAATCATTTTATTTACAATATAGAGTAATTTTTACGTGTTAATAACACTTTAAACCATGTGAAAATACAATGTAAAATAAAAAGCACCAAATAAGAATCACACAATCACACAATCATTCAAACATTAAGGAGATGCAGTTATGTGTTAAACAAAACGAAAAATGAGGATGCAATCACATTTTTTTTTATAGAAGTTCATCAAATATTTATCACAATCAGATTATAGCACTACATCAAATGCCTATGAAAACCTTGCCCTCAACAACTGACACCACCTCACGAACATAAGAATTAATACACAAGCTTGTCCTGAAGAATTTGAGGTGTTCACATGGTTTACCATACGTTTTTCTGATTGTTCCAAATATGATCTTAGTTTTTGTGCATATTATCTAGAAATTTTGCTATACATGTATATAGTGTCGTATTGTGTATTGGTATGAATGATGTCATATTTACCCAAAATTTCTGGTGAAAGGAAGGAGGAAAAGAGTCTATCATTATGTAGATGGTAGTTTACCTTCAGNACTACTTTATCTCCCAGCTGTACAGAACTGGAGTACATACATCTAAACACTGTACTTGATCTCCCAGCTTTACAGACCAGAATACATACAACTAAACTGTACTTTATCTCCCAGCTGTACAGAACTGGAATACATACAACTAAACTGTGCTTTATCTCCCATCTGTACAGAACTGGAATACATACAACTAAACTGTACTTTATCTCCCCGCTGTACAGAACTGGAAAACATACAACTAAACTGTACTTCATCTAGCTCCCAGCTGTACAGAACTAGAATACATACAACTAAACTGTACTTTATCTCCCAGCTGTACAGAACTGGAGAACATACCCTAAACTGTACTTTATCTCCCAGCTGTACAGAACTGGAGTACATACAACTAAACTGTCCTTCATCTAGCTCCCAGCTGTACAGTACTAGAATTCATACAACTAAACTGTACTTTATCTCCCAGCTGTACAGAACTGGAATACATATAACTAAACTGTACTTTATCTCCCAGCTGTACAGAACTGGAGAACATACCCTAAACGGTACTTTATCTCCCAGCTGTACAGAACTGGAGTACATACAACTTAACTGTACTTTATCTCCCAGCTGTACAGTACTAGAATACATACAACTAAACTGTACTTTATCTCCCAGCTGTACAGAACTGGAATACATACAACTAAACTGTACTTCATCTAGCTCCCAGCTGTACAGAACTGGAATACATACAACTAAACTGTACTTTATTTCCCAGCTGTACAGAACTGGAATACATATAACTAAACTGTACTTCATCTACATTTGTGATCTTTACTGAGAATCAGCCAATCAATAAGTAAGATATTTTTGATAGAGTTTGACATGTTAGGTACATTTCACAAATAAACGGGTATCAACGTCCAGCCAGTACTAACTTTAAAGACACCTAAAACAATTAAATCTAGTCATCAATATTTGTTATTCAATATAAACACAATCATTTTATTTACAATATAGAGTAATTTTTACGTGTTAATAACACTTTAAACCATGTGAAAATACAATGTAAAATAAAAAGCACCAAATAAGAATCACACAATCACACAATCATTCAAACATTAAGGAGATGCAGTTATGTGTTAAACAAAACGAAAAATGAGGATGCAATCACATTTTTTTTTATAGAAGTTCATCAAATATTTATCACAATCAGATTATAGCACTACATCAAATGCCTATGAAAACCTTGCCCTCAACAACTGACACCACCTCACGAACATAAGAATTAATACACAAGCTTGTCCTGAAGAATTTGAGGTGTTCACATGGTTTACCATACGTTTTTCTGATTGTTCCAAATATGATCTTAGTTTTTGTGCATATTATCTAGAAATTTTGCTATACATGTATATAGTGTCGTATTGTGTATTGGTATGAATGATGTCATATTTACCCAAAATTTCTGGTGAAAGGAAGGAGGAAAAGAGTCTATCATTATGTAGATGGTAGTTTACCTTCAGGTGTAGAATTCCTGGGTCCTGACCCTTATACTACACCCAAGGGTAGAAATATCACACATAACTACATCATTGTCATAGACTCTAATAGTATTTCTGTAAAAACTCCTGGATGACTAGTAGTACATGCTGCTCTGTATTCTTCTATAGAACAGTTAATATTGTCCAGACTGGTTAAAAATAGTTTTTAATTCAAAATTGGTGTTCATCTTTTAATAAAACAGTTATATGTACAGTTGTATAATAACTTTTAATAAAACAGTTACATGTAAAAAAAATTCTAACAAAATGTGCTTACATCCATCAGTAAAACAACACAAAAGATAACAACAACAATATCTGTACCAAACATTTAAAAAAAACCAAAAAAACTTTTAGATATTATTTGGAAATGATAGATTCAATTAACAATCAGATGTCTTTTTATGAAAAGATTTGTAATGAAATTTCAGTATTTCTACCTTTAGAACTGTATGACTTATACTTACATATACTTACATTAAAATAAAACCTGGGGTTAGTATTTAAACATATTATTATACTTCATCTTTATAACAGCATGTCTGATTGGCTGATACCAGTCACATGATTGGGCAATAAAACGTCATGTTGCCCTCACACACTCAAGTTTCCCTGATCATATCTCCGTTATTTTCCGGCATAATAAAATATTCATTGCCCATGCAGCAGAGAATCACGAGTCTTTGTTTCTCCTCAATTAATCTGGTTGAACTCGGGCTTCACCGTTGTGAAACATAATTACTCTCGGAGTATCAATTAAAGAATCCTGTTTTCCTACAGTACGGACAATGTATAATGTAACCCCACTAGATCATAGCACATCTCTAAAATGGGTTTATTGTAGAAAAGTAAACATATAATTAATTTTAAAATCTTCATTTGTTCAGTAAAACAAAGTTTGAATTAATTTAAGAAAACAGGAAATACTGTTTGTTAACATGGGATAAACCCAGAGGATGGGTGGTACGTTTTTGAGAAGTGTAAAAGGGGTACACCGCTGAACCGCTTTGAGACGACCTACAAACTAGGTTGTGATAAAGCGAGATATAAGAACTTCAAATTATTATTATTATAATACTGTATATATACAGATACAACTTGTAACCTGACACTAGTACTTTCATCAGAATATAAAGCAGTACTGACAACTGAATGATATTTCTATCAAACATAAAAAAATAGTGAATAATGACAAATGTCATTTAAATACAAATGTACTAAGGTCTTTTCAGAACTTATCTTCAGCTTTGTAGATCAACTATGTGGTCCCTTCTATTTGACTCATTATATAAAAAACTGTTTGTACATATAGACATGAATACTCTTACAACATTAATACAGAAGGCTAAAGTAGTTATAAATACAGGTTTCACCAGATGAACATAAAGAGAAGGCTAAAGTAGTTATAAATACAAGTTTTACCAGGGATGTTTTCGTTAAAACGGTTGAACTGGTCAGACCACATTTGTTTGTTTATTAAATAAGGTTGGACCTACAGTTGTAGTAATCTGATGCTGCTTTCAGGCAAGCCTTTCAAGGCCTGCATAAACATTAACAGGTCCCCCAGGATTTTAAAAACGGACAAACCGGTTGTTCCACATAAACGAACAGGCCCCNATACATATAACTAAACTGTACTTTATCTCCCAGCTGTACAGAACTGGAATACATACAACTAAACTGTACTTTATNTTTCATCAGAATATAAAGCAGTACTGACAACTGAATGATATTTCTATCAAACATAAAAAAATAGTGAATAATGACAAATGTCATTTAAATACAAATGTACTAAGGTCTTTTCAGAACTTATCTTCAGCTTTGTAGATCAACTATGTGGTCCCTTCTATTTGACTCATTATATAAAAAACTGTTTGTACATATAGACATGAATACTCTTACAACATTAATACAGAAGGCTAAAGTAGTTATAAATACAGGTTTCACCAGATGAACATAAAGAGAAGGCTAAAGTAGTTATAAATACAAGTTTTACCAGGGATGTTTTCGTTAAAACGGTTGAACTGGTCAGACCACATTTGTTTGTTTATTAAATAAGGTTGGACCTACAGTTGTAGTAATCTGATGCTGCTTTCAGGCAAGCCTTTCAAGGCCTGCATAAACATTAACAGGTCCCCCAGGATTTTAAAAACGGACAAACCGGTTGTTCCACATAAACGAACAGGCCCCAGATGAACATATACAGAAGGCTAATTAATAAAGTAGTTATAAATAAAGGTTTTACCAGATGAACATATACAGGTTTTACCAGATGAACGGTTATAAAGAAATACTTCTGTGGAAATTACAGTATAAAGCCTATTGTTTGAACCAATAATCTCTAGAGGAGAGGAGAGTCTATACACATCTTTAACTGGACTGTAATCAAATTACTTAGGTACATGTACTGATGTCTGAAGGAGACTTGTCCATAAAGATAGTTTTTTTAGCACTATAGGTACTACATAGATACATTATAGACAGGGTACAGGCAGGTCAGTGTTATGTGTAGGTTGTGACTTTCCTGTGAATCTACAGCCGAGGAAACCTGTCTTCCATATTTCAGTGATGGGCTGTAGGTGTAACTTCGAGTAAAACTTGCTTTCTGTCACTGATACCGGCGCCACTAAGTGGTGGACTCCAGACGAGATGGCCAGTCTCGATTTGAAGTAGCGTAGGGAGAGGCGTGGTGGTTGTGTGGTGGGGATAATTACACTGTTACAGTTATTATCCAGGTAAACGTCTGAGTTGTACTCTATGTCTCCCAGTAGCAAATGACCCTCAGGTTCAACAAATCTCAGCTCTATCACCGCAGACACTGTTCGTTGGTTCTGGATCGAACATCTATCAAGCGAAGTCTGTAAGACCCAAAATGCACCATTTTTGAAGTAGCATTCTGAGAAGTTTGCTGTTGCTAGGGATCCTGGTGGTTTTTGTATTGAGAGAAACTTGCTAGCCCCTACACCAAATGTAACATGAGTGACAATGGTATTTTTCCTTTCCCCAAAGTCATGAATGTCCACCAATCTGATCCATTCATCTGTCGCCATGGCGACGTTTGGTCCACCATCTTTGGATGCCAAGTTAGCATACACACCAACCTGGTCAAAGTATTTGTCTGTGTTATATTCACCGTCCAGAAGTCGGCGAGGATTCTGGAACTTGAGGCTGCCATCTGCATTGTCCCAAGTGAGCTGTGTGAAGGAAAACACCATGATGGATCCAAGCATTATCAAAAGGATACCTGGAAAGGTGATGATTCTCACCCATTTGTTGATACGCTGATTTTCCTTAGAGCCGATCTTCTCCTCCTTCCGTCTCCAGTACCAGTAACGAACTATTGCTATCACAAGCTTTATCAGTGCTCCAAACATACAGATACTGGCCTTTATGATCTGAACCACACTGATTGGTTGATCTCGGCATGCAACTATGACAACATTGATGACGATTTGAGGGACATCTTCCACCCAGATTACGAGCAAAGCAGCCGTGTCCAAAAGGAGTGTGGGAAGGTCATCACGTGTCAGATTAAAGGCCAAAGTGATGATTTCAAACAGAAACAAACATGAACCAATGATAGAGAAGGCTAGCAGTGCTGTAGTCAGGCCATTTTCAAAGTGGCCAAAAACCAAGCCTTCCTTTGCCTCAACAACGTCATGGTACAGTAGCCAGTCACTGATCATATCAATTGAGTCCACAATTAAAGATGTGGTGAAGGCTATCAAACGTAAAATGTAGGAACACTCCATTTTGTTTTTTTGACAGCTCTTATATTCCCAAGAATGATGTAATGTTGACACACGCCACACGAATACTGTGCTGTAACGTACACTATCCACAAGTCAATGTGCTCCAGTAGAATCGTATAGCCTTGTGGGTATCAAATGTTGATATCTTTACATGGCAGCTTCATCTGCAACAGAAAAAAACGGGTTGTTTTATAAAAAAATACACTATTATCTACAGGTGATGGCGATATGGCCTCCCTTATTGGAATTGTATTGAAAATCACAATTGTAACATTCTAAGGAAAACTCAATAATCAATACAATAATTGACCTATAAAGAGTGATACTAATGAATGATACAATAATTCACTATAAAGAGTGATACTAATGAATGATACAATAATTCACTATAAAGAGTGATACCAATGAATGATACAATAATTGACTATAAAGAGTGATACCAATGAATGATACAATAATTGACTATAAAGAGTGATACCAATGAATGATACAATAATTGACTATAAAGAGTGATACTAATGAATGATACAATAATTAACTATAAAGATAATACTAATGAATGATACAATAATTGACTATAAAGAGTGATACCAAAGAATGATACAATAATTAACTTTAAAGATAATACTAATGAATGATACAATATTTGACCTATAAAGAGTGATTCCAATAAATGATAAAATAATTGGTATCACTCTTTATAGTCAATTCTTTTATCATTTATTGGTATCACTCTTTATAATACAATAATTGACTATAAAAGGTGATACAAATGACTGATACCAATGAATGATACAATAATGGACTATAAAGAGTGATACCGATGAATGATACAATAATTAACTTTAAAGATAATACTAATGAATGATACAATATTTGACCTATAAAGAGTGATACCAACGACTGATACAATAATTGACTATAAAGACTGATACCAATGAATGATACCAATGAATGATACCATAATTAACTATAAAGAGTAATACCAATGAATGATACAATTATTAACTATAAAGAGTGATACCAATGAGTGATACAATAATTGACTATAAAAGGTGATACCAATGAATGATACAATTATTAACTATAAAGAGTGATACCAGTGAATGATACAATAATTGACCTATCAAGAGTCATACCAATGCATGATACAATAATTGACCTATCAAGAGTCATACCAATGCATGATACAATAATTGACCTATCAAGAGTCATACCAATGCATGATACAATAATTGACCTATAAAGAATGATACCAATGAATGATACCAATGAATGATACAATAATTGACTATAAAAGGTGATACCAATGAATGATACCATAATTAACTATAAAGAGTAATACCAATGAATGATACAATAATCAACTATAAAGAGTGATACCAGTGAATGATACAATAATTAACTATAAAGAGTAATACCAATGAATGATACAATAGTTAACTATAAAGAGTGATACTAATGAGTGTAATACCAATGAATGATACAATAATCAACTATAAAGAGTGATACTAATGAATAATACAATAATTGACTATAAAAGGTGATACCAATGAATGATACAATTATTAACTATAAAGAGTGATACTAATGAATAGGGGGATAATTGACTATAAAGAGTAATACCAATGAATGATACAATTATTAACTATAAAGAGTGATACTAATGAGTGATACAATAGTTGACTATAAAGAGTGATACTAATGAGTGTAATACCAATGAATGATACAATTATTAACTATAAAGAGTGATACTAATGAGTGTAATACCAATGAATGATACAATAATCAACTATAAAGAGTGATACTAATGAATGATACAATAATTCACTATAAAGAGTGATACCAAGGAAGGATACAATAATTGACTATAAAGACTGATACCAATGAATGATACCAATGAATGATACAATAGTTAACTATAAAGAGTGATACCAGTGAATGATACAATAATTAACTATAAAGAGTAATACCAATGAATGATACAATTATTAACTATAAAGAGTGATACCAATGAAGGATAAAATAATTGACCTATAAAGAGTGATTCCAATAAATGATAAAATAATTGACTATAAAGAGCGATACCAATAAATGATAAAAGAATTGACTATAAAGAGTGATTCCAATAAATGATAAAATAATTGGTATCACTCTTTATAGTTAATAATTGTATCATTCATTGGTATCGCTCTTTATAGTCAATTATTGTATTATAAAGAGTGATACCAATGAATGATACAATAATTGACTATAAAGAGTGATACTAATGAATAATACAATAATTGACTATAAAGAGTGATACCAATAAATGATAAAATAATTGACTATAAAGAGTGATACTAATGAGTGATACAATAATTGACTATAAAGAGTGATACCAATGAATGATACAATAATTGACTATCAAGAGTGATACTAATGAGTGATACAATAGTTGACTATAAAGAGTGATAACAATGAATGATACAATAATTGACTATAAAGAGTGATACCAATAAATGATACAATAATTAACTATAAAGAGTGATACCAATAAATGATACAATAATTGACTATTGAGTGATACTATAGTGATTGACCTGTTGACCTTCAGTAATGAATTCTGTGTCCTTTAACTCTGTAGAGAATAACACTGTGTTCAATGTTGTTACATAATGATTTAACTTTAAACACTATTAAATATACAGATACATGTAGAAGGCTCCACATGATAGGACTATTTCATAGCACTCCTCCTCTGATAAACTGTACATCTTCTGAAGTATCAAGATAGTCCTATCACAGATTAAGGGGTGCTTTAAAGTCTGTGTGTAAGAAAGGCATGTGTTTTAAAACCATCAGCAGTGTTTGGTGTGCTTCTCTGTGTAGCATCTGTATCTGTAGCCAGTGACTATAAATAGTAACGGAGTTCCCATTGATTTTTATTGAACACAGAAATTCCTAGAAGATGGTAATAGGATGTTGTTACTCATATTCTATTTATGTTTGTAAGTAAGAGTATTGTCACGACTAATTTAGGACCCGCACAACTAAATCAGGAGCTGTTTGAAAACACCATAGCTCGGCTATTGGTTACATAATTGGTTTAGATTGGTTTTGGGTTGGTTAGGTTTTATTTTGTTTATATGTCCTATCAACAGCTAAGGTCATTAAAGAACGCGACTCCATGTGTGTTGTGTATGTGTGCTTGTGTGTATTTGTGCAGAAAGCAGGGTATGTTGGTGTATTTGCCTCCTTGTGACAGTGTGACTTTATCACTGGGGTTTAAAACACAACGCAATACATCATTAATAGTACTATTTTATAGTGCTATCTCACTGAAATACTATGCTGAAGGCACCCAGCACAGCACTCTGCCCGGCACTTTATACTGCATGACAACAGGTGAACCAGTTATTAAAATATCAATAGAAATACATGTACCTTAATATGGCAAGGTATTGTTATTTTGTTGTTGTACAATGTAGGTAACCATACAATATATAGGAAACTCAGACAGTGAAGTCATAGTCGGAATAATACAATATTGTATTACAATAGCTGAGCTTTTAAATTCATATAAGTTTATACAGATGTACTCATAGGCTTGAGTTACATATTTATTTAAATATTGGTGATGGCTGATCATTAAAAAACTAATTTTAAGTCGATCAGCCCCTTTGGCCTACAGAATATGAATAATGGTTCAGCACATTGCTTACACTCTATATTAATGCCTTAGCCTTATAATAGTCAACAGCCTATGGACTGTGGTGATCCAACACTGAACAAAAAAAGGCTCCTTAAATAAAACAATTTATCCTAAAGTAGGGCTCCAACACGGATGCTGGGAGGGCTATAGGTGAGCTATAGCCAATCTCAGTGTTTCACACAAAGATAAGATCTACTTTTTTTTGATAAGATAAGGTCAACTAGAGAAGTGTATGTGGCATCATTACATAATGGTTTATTGATATATGACACTAATTTCGTTTCTAAATATCATACTCTTTAATAACGCCACATCCACGTTTTGTCATTACAATGTATTTTTTTCTGTATCTATAGGCTCTGGAATATCCCAACTATAAATTGCTCTATGTAGTTTGACATATGCTTGGGCAGGCATTTGGTGATATGACGAATTGACAATTGATCTAAAGGTGTACTTACCAGGGGGAATAACTCTTGAAAGTTCAATTCCATTACTATGTGTAAGTCTGGTACTGACTTAGACAATGTACCATTACAGGTCAGACAGTGTGATTCTGGTACTGACTTAGACAATGTACCATTACAGGTCAGACAGTGTGATTCTGGTACTGACTTAGACAATGTACCATTACAGGTCAGACAGTGTGATTCTGGTACTGACTTAGACAATGTACCATTACAGGTCAGACAGTGTGATTCTGGTACTGACTTAGACAATGTACCATTACAGGTCAGACAGTGTGATTCTGGTACTGACTTAGACAATGTACCATTACAGGTCAGACAGTGTGATTCTGGTACTGACTTAGACAATGTACCATTACAGGTCAGACAGTGTGATTCTGGTACTGACTTAGACAATGTACCATTACAGGTCAGACAGTGTGATTCTGGTACTGACTTAGACAATGTACCATTACAGGTCAGACAGTGTGATTCTGGTACTGACTTAGACAATGTACCATTACAGGTCAGACAGTGTGATTCTGGTACTGACTTAGACAATGTACCATTACAGGTCAGACAGTGTGATTCTGGTACTGACTTAGACAATGTACCATTACAGGTCAGACAGTGTGATTCTGGTACTGACTTAGACAATGTACCATTACAGGTCAGACAGTGTGATTCTGGTACTGACTTAGACAATGTACCATTACAGGTCAGACAGTGTGATTCTGGTACTGACTTAGACAATGTACCATTACAGGTCAGACAGTGTGATTCTGGTACTGACTTAGACAATGTACCATTACAGGTCAGACAGTGTGATTCTGGTACTGACTTAGACAATGTACCATTACAGGTCAGACAGTGTGATTCTGGTACTGACTTAGACAATGTACCATTACAGGTCAGACAGTGTGATTCTGGTACTGACTTAGACAATGTACCATTACAGGTCAGACAGTGTGATTCTGGTACTGACTTAGACAATGTACCATTACAGGTCAGACAGTGTGATTCTGGTACTGACTTAGACAATGTACCATTACAGGTCAGACAGTGTGATTCTGGTACTGACTTAGACAATGTACCATTACAGGTCAGACAGTGTGATTCTGGTACTGACTTAGACAATGTACCATTACAGGTCAGACAGTGTGATTCTGGTACTGACTTAGACAATGTACCATTACAGGTCAGACAGTGTGATTCTGGTACTGACTTAGACAATGTACCATTACAGGTCAGACAGTGTGATTCTGGTACTGACTTAGACAATGTACCATTACAGGTCAGACAGTGTGATTCTGGTACTGACTTAGACAATGTACCATTACAGGTCAGACAGTGTGATTCTGGTACTGACTTAGACAATGTACCATTACAGGTCAGACAGTGTGATTCTGGTACTGACTTAGACAATGTACCATTACAGGTCAGACAGTGTGATTCTGGTACTGACTTAGACAATGTACCATTACAGGTCAGACAGTGTGATTCTGGTACTGACTTAGACAATGTACCATTACAGGTCAGACAGTGTGATTCTGGTACTGACTTAGACAATGTACCATTACAGGTCAGACAGTGTGATTCTGGTACTGACTTAGACAATGTACCATTACAGGTCAGACAGTGTGATTCTGGTACTGACTTAGACAATGTACCATTACAGGTCAGACAGTGTGATTCTGGTACTGACTTAGACAATGTACCATTACAGGTCAGACAGTGTGATTCTGGTACTGACTTAGACAATGTACCATTACAGGTCAGACAGTGTGATTCTGGTACTGACTTAGACAATGTACCATTACAGGTCAGACAGTGTGATTAAAGCCAATAAGATCCAAAACACAATAGATACAGATATCCAGTGTCATTTTGTCCATCAAAGTTTGATTGTTTCATGAAGATATTCTGTTGTATTTGACAAATTCCTCATTGTTAAATGGTATTAACTCATTTACCCCTGAAAACGCATTTGAACTCTTCCAATTCTAAGGTTGGAATAGTTCATTATGAAATTTCAGGGGTGAATGAGTTGAAGACACTTGCTTTCTATTTGAGTTGTAGGATATCTACTTGATATTGAGGTTGCTAAGATCGTATGTATAGTTGTTAAGGATTGTTTGTAATTTCAAAGGTTTATTTAGCATGAGAGCAGCTAGATGACTTTAATGATATATAAGTAGATCTGTACGATAGGACCAGGACTTCCGCCTGTGTGGCCATAGTCTAAGTGTACCTACTTATGTCATGTGTTGTGTTTCAAACCCCAGTGATTTGGTATACTGGAAAATATAATATTGTGTAACAATGGCCAACATTGGATTTGTGCCCCAAACACAGGAAGAAGTTAATATCATATTTAAGTACTTTCGTTGTGAAATATAAATCTGTTCTCAGTTTGTTTTTAGCTCAGCTGTCCGAAGGGCAAGTGAGCTTATGCCATGGTGCGCCATCCGTCGTTTGTCCCTCTGGCATCAACTTTTTAATTTAAATAACTTCTTCTCAGTAACCAAACCACCTAGGATGATGATATTTGGCCAGTAGCATGCTGGGATGAAGGTCCACCAAGTTTGTTCAAATGAATGATCTTGACGTACATTCAAGGTCACAGGGGTCAAATATGTTTAAAACCTTCAAAACAACTTCTTCTGAATAACCAAGAGGCCTAGGGTGATGATATTTAGTCAGTGACATTCTGTGATGAAAGGCTACCAAGTTTGTCCAAATGAATGACCTTGACTTATATTCAAGGTCACAGGGGTGAAACCTTTAAACCAACTTCTTCTAAATAACCAAGAGGCCTAGAGTTATGATATTTGGCCAGTAACATGCTGGTATAAAGGGCCACCAAGTTTGTTTGAATATATGACCTTAACCTATATTCAAGTTTATAGGGGTCGAATATGTTTAATACCTTTTTAACAAATTCTGAATAACCAAGATGCTTAGGGTGTTGATATTTGGCCATTAGTATGCTGGCATGAATGGCTATCAAGTATGTTCAAATGAATAATCTTGTATTATATTCAAGGCCATAGGGGTCAAATATGTTATCCTCTTTATAACCAAAAGGACCAGGGTCATGATATTTGGCCAGTAACATGCTGGGATGAAGGGTTACCAAGTTTGTTGAAATAAATGACCTTCACCCATTTCAAGCTTACAGGGGTCAAATATGTTGAAATCTTCAAACAACTTCTGAATAATCCAAAGGTCCAGGGTAATGATGTTTGGCCAGAATCATGCTGGTATGAAAGGCTATAAAGTCTCTTCAATGTAATGTCCTTGTTTGACTTTCAAGGTCACATGTGTCACATGTTTAAATCTTTTAATATATTCTTTTGAAGCAAGTACTGGTATTATGCCTGTAGCTGTATTTTTTAAGATTACAAGTGTAAGATTAATACCAGGTGAGCGATTTGGCCTCTTGTTATTTCATTCTTTTGATGTACATATAACAATATATAGCATAATATAAGTAAAGATTTGGTGAGAAATTCAGGTCCATAGGCCTCTATATCTCCAAATAAAACACATCTATCATTATGTGGAATGATATCTATGATGGTCATAGAGGAGATCCAGAGAGTGATAATTAAGGACGATAGCTTATACATTATACTCAACACTTAACTCACACAAATGGATATACAATGTAGATCATTTTCGGTCATCACAAGTTGGATAATTTGTTTCTCCTATCAACTCTTTCACCCCTGAAATTTTATAATGGACTATTCCATTAACCTTTGAATGGAATGAGTTCAAATGTATCTTCAGGGGTGAATGAGTTAACATGAAAGTAAATTAAGATATTGCGATGCCACATTGCTTGGGGTTATTTCACATTGTAGTAATTTCAGAAGTATGCTGAGAGTGATGAAAGCTAAGCAGTTACTGGAGAAACATTGATCAGTATTTTGTACTGCAGCCTAGCTGCTAGCTAAAATGTACGTGCATAACTGACATCAAATCCTTTCTTCAGAAACCAAAAATAGAACCAAAAGATTTCATTAAAAGTATTGGACTGATCTTTGATCTGTCTCCGCCCTAAAAAATGTTTGTACAAAAAAATCCAGGTCCTTTACGTTTTCGAGTTATGGGACTTCCGGAAGCCCTTCAGCAGACTGTCCATGTTTTCTCTTCAATTATTTATAGCGTGTTGGTACTGTGGTCCATAGCTGCCATTTATCATTGTTTCTACTCATCAATTTCACAAGGAACTCTACGATACAGTCTCTGATTCCGAGGTTTTATATAGGACGCTGTGATTACAGTTTTGGAGAAGAGAATCAATGTATCATTGTTCAATACAGAGGACTATAGGATATTAATCATGTGAATTCTATTTGGAATTTCACAGATATTTTAAATGAGACCAGAATTTTCATTTTAACCTGTCTATGGTGAGTTATAATGTAATATTCAGGACAATTAAGTTTAATCTTAATCAAATGAAGTAAAAAAGATCAATTACAAAGCCTTGAACTAATTAGAAAATACCTCTCCTGAAGCCTTGGCTGACATTCCAGCTTACCAATTGAATTAGAAAATGAAGATGTCCGAGTTCTATGTTACTATCGGTCTGTTGACAAGGTTAATGGGATATGCTCCCCTACAGACTATTGTATGTGACAGATTCCTATTGTTTGTGATGCCTTGTTGTGAATTAGCCTTGATGTCCATTGCTCCTGCAGGCTATCAGCTCACATTAGTTTGTAGTAAACATCAGTGTACTAAGCTGAGATCACCTGATAAGTCTGTGATGGACATTATATATAAGTCATACACATACAGCAAGATCCTTCTGTAGTTAATCCCCAATGACATCTCATTCTGTAGCTTATTTAAGGACAAATAGTTAACACTAGTGACCAGAATATCACTCCATATCACCCAAACATGCTCCTACCTCAGCCCTCCCTCCCTCCACACCATTCAGCCGTCAATCCCCAATGACATCTCATTCTGTAGCTTATTTAAGGACAAATAGTTAACACTATAACCAGAATATCACTCTCCATCACCCAAACATGCTCCTACCTCAGCCCTCCTTCCCTTCACACTATTCAGCCGTCAGCTGGTTATCATGGCCTCCATCAACACCCTATCATGATAACCAAGTAGCAGCTTACCATGTGATATTTATCCCCCCCCCCATGTTTTAGTTACAAACACAGATTTAATGTTTCTACAGCTATACACATCTGCCATACCCAGCATCATTGTGCACATTATGGATCTCAATATGTGTGTCAAAATTGGAATCCATGTTGACTGGAGGGCTGGCATTCCATCAGTACATGCATCAGTCTGGTAGTATAAAAACCTGTACTGGTCTGTAGCCACAGGCGTAAATCAGTGTAAGGTTGATATTTAATAATATACAAGTGTTGATTTACTGTGTTGCTACTGCTATAATCTATTAATCAGGAAACAAACACAGCCCTATAGCCACAACAACCCCTCACTAGAACAATGGCCTTGTATACTGACTGGGTCTTATAGTACAGTGTATCTGAAAGTCATCTCCTGGTCAGTGTAAAGGTGTACAACTCACCAACTAACTTCCTGATCCTCTCCCTCACTCCAGTTCTGTCCATGGAGGGGTGCCGTAGTCCAAACCTCAAGACTGATCCAGGACTTGCAGGGTTAAGCCTGTTTCCCCAGTGATAGCATCTCCTTTGGAACAGCAGTACTAATATTGTGTGCTGCCGTTAGAGTGGTGAATGATGTCATGTGATCAATATTGTAAGGTCATGCTAAGGACTAACGGTCCTACTGCCGTGTTACTGCAGCCCCAGGGGGTAGACAGCTGGCCTCGCCCCAGGGGTCACTTATCTACGCACTCAGGTGTCAGTGTACTGATGATTAAGACAACTTGTATGTTAAAGAGGAAACTTGTGTATGGAAAAGAAAAAATAAGTACTTTGCTATTAGTTTTGTATGTAGAATTAGTAGAATATTGTCAATATCTGTCAATGGTTTATTATAAGTTAAAAAATGTTGATCTTTGACTCACAAACTTTTTCCTGTACAGTAACTCTGCAGAGGAGGAGTGAAGCTTTGCCTGTCAGAATGTTTGTTTCTGTCTCATTATCCCCAGTTAATTTAAATAAAGAATCTCAAGGATCAACCTGGTGGGCTGTCAAAGTTAATACTAGTTATAGTCGTGAAGATTTACCTAACATCCTGTCAAAGTTAATACTAGTTAAAAGCCTTGAAGATTTACCTAACATCCAGTCAAAGTTAATGCTAGTTAAGAGTCTTGAGGATTTACCTAACATCCAGTCTAAGTTAATGCTAGTTAAGAGTCTTGAAGTTTATCTAACATCCAGTCAAAGTTAATGCTAGTTAAGAGTCTTGAAGATTTACCTAACATCCAGTCAAAGTTCATGCTTGTTAAGAGTCTTGAGGATTTACCTATCATCTAATCAAAGTTAATGCTAGTTAAGAGTCTTGAGGATTTACCTAACATCCAGTCAAAGTTAATACTAGTTAAAAGTCTTGAGGATTTATCTAACATCCAGTCAAAGTTACTGCTAGTTAAGAGTCTTGAGGATTACTTAACATCCAGTCAAAGTTAATGCTAGTTAAGAGTCTTGAAGATTTACTTAACATCAAGTCAAATTTAATGCTAGTTAAGAGTCTTGAGGATTACCTAACATCCAGTCAAAGTTAATACTAGTTAAGAGTCTTGAAGATTAACTTAACATCCTGTCAAAGTTAATACAAGTTAAAAGCCTTGAAGATTTACCTAACATCCAGTCAAAGTTAATGCTAGATAAGAGTCTTAGGGAATTACCTGGTGGCCAGTCAAAGTTAATACAAGTTAATAGTCTTGAAGATTTACCTAACATCCAGTCAAAGTTAATGCTAGTTAAGAGTCTTGAAGATTTGCCTAACATCCAGTCAAAGTTCATGCTTGTTAAGAGTCTTGAAGATTTACCTAACATCCAGTCAAAGTTAATGCTAGTTAAGAGTCTTAGGGAATTACCTGGTGGCCAGTCAAAGTTAATACAAGTTAATAGTCTTGAAGATTTACCTAACATCAAGTCAAACTAAATGCTAGTTAAGAGTCTTGAGGATTTACCTAACATCTAGTCAAAGTTCATGCTAGTTCAGAATCTTGAGGATTTACCTGACATCCAGTCAAATTTTATTCTAGAAAAGAATCTTGAGGATTTACCTGACATCCAGTCAAAGTTGATGCTAGTTAAGAGTCTTGAGGATTTACCTGACATCCAGTCAAAATTCATGCTAGTTAAGAGTTTTGGAAGCTTTACCTAGCATCCAGTCAAAGTTAATTCTAGCAAAGAGTCTTGAGGACTTACATGACATCCAGTCAAAATTCATGCTAGTTAAGAGTCTTGGAAGATTAACCTAACATCCAGTCAAAGTTAATTCCAATAAAGAGTCTTGAAGATTTACCTAACATCCAGTCAAAGTTAATTCTAGTTAAGAGTCTAGAAGATTTACCTGACATCCAGTCAAAGTTGATGCTAGTTAAGAATCTTGAGGATTTACCTGAAATCCAGTCAAAGTTGATGATAGTTTAAGAGTCTTTGGGATTTACCTGGTGGCCAGTCAAAGTTAATACAAGTTAAAGAGTCTTGAGGATTTACCTAACATCCAGTTAAAGTTAATACTAGTTAAGAGTCTTGAGGATTTACCTGTCATCCAGTCAAAGTTGATGCTAGTTAAGAGTCTTGAGGATTTACCTGACATCCAGTCAAAATTCATGCTAGTAAAGAGTCTTGGAAGCTTTACCTAACATCCAGTCAAAGTTAATTCTAGTAAAGAGTCTTGAGGATTTACCTGACATCCAGTCAAAATTCATGCTGGTAAAGAGTCTTGGAAGATTTACCTAACATCCAGTCAAAGTTAATTCTAGTAAAGAGTCTTGAGGATTTACCTGACATCCAGTCAAAATTCATGCTAATAAGGAGTCCTGGAAGATTTACCTAACATCCAGTCAAAGTTAATTCTAGTTAAGAGTCTAGAGGATTTACCTGACATCCAGTCAAAGTTGATGCTAGTTAAGAATCTTGAGGATTTACCTGACATCCAGTCAAAGTTGATGCTAGTTTAAGAGTCTTTGGGATTTACCTGGTGGCCAGTCAAAGTTAATACTAGTTAAAGAGTCTTGAGGATTTACCTAACATCCAGTCAAAGTTAATACTAGTTAAGAGTCTTGAGGATTTACCTGACATCCAGTCAAAGTTGATGCTAGTTAAGAGTCTTGAGGATTTACCTGACATCCAGTCAAAATTCATGCTGGTAAAGAGTCTTGGAAGATTTACCTAACATCCAGTCAAAGTTAATTCTAGTAAAAGAGTCTTGAGGATTTACCTGACATCCAGTCAAAATTCATGCTAGTTAAGAGTCTTGGAAGATTTACCGAACATCCAGTCATATTAAATGCTAGTTAAGAGTCTTGGAGATTTACCTAACATCCAGTCATATCAAATGCTAGTTAATAGTCCTGAGGATGAATGTATGTTATTTTATCTTTTTAAGATTAATGATATATTTAATTTATGATAAACGTATGGTGTGTTTATTTCAACTTTGTTTTAATTTAATTTTAATACCTAATACCTTTTGAAATTTATACTAATTACATGTAACATAGAACTGTCCAAATTCATATATAAACGAAGGGACATATATGGGTAGCAGGCTGATACTGAATACTGGTTTTTCTCTTTACCTTTGTGTATTTTTATGTCTGATTTGTTATGTGTTATATATGTGCTCTCAACTACTTTCCCCTGTGTGTTACTCAACAGTTTCAATCTCTTCACATTTACATCTGTTAGTAGAATATATAGAACTTTAATAGAGTGCTCAGCTGAGGTACAATTAAAGTCTAAACATGATGTGTCGATAATAAAGTAAGAAAAGCATCAGTGAACTGTCAGGGCCTGTGTATGAAAAAAAGACTAGATGTGATGAACTATCTTAAATCACATTACACCAACTTTAATATCATTTGTCTTCAAGATACACACTTTACAAGTAAATAAGAAAAAGTTATAGAAACACAGTGGGGGTCTAAATGTTTGTTTAATTTTTTTCAATCAAATGCCCATGGAGTTTGTATTAGGATGAACAATAACTTTGAGTTTGAAATTCATGATAAGAAAAGATGACGGTGTAGGAAATATGCTAGCTGTCGATATAACAATTGAAAAAAGTAGAATTACGCTTGTAAATATCTATGGTCCAAATAATGATAAACCAGATTGCTATGAAAATATAAGAAACACAATTAAAGATTTTACTAATGCAGAATGTATCATATGTGGTGACTATAATCTTGGTCCTAAGTCTACAATAGACACACATAACTACAGAAACATAATAATCCAAGAGCTAGAGATAAAGTTGCAGATCTTATGGAAGAATTTACCCCTGTCGATTGCTTTAGAATAAACCATCCAGATTATAAACGCTTTACATGGAGAAAACGAAATCCTTTAAAACAAGCTAGACTTGACTTTTTCCTTATACAATTGTATCTGATAACCTCATGAATTGAGTAGAACAAACACGCATACAGACAGGATACAGAACAGACCACTTATTGCAATTGATGACCTTAGAATTAAAATACATGATTTTGAAAAAGGCAGTGGATTATGGAAATTTAACAATAGTTTATTGTATGCTAATCAATATGTGGCCAAGGTAAAGCTATTATTAATGACATTAAACAGCAATAGGCATCACCAACACACAATGAAAACCTGTATAATATTTCCGATATAAATCTAGACTTGAAAATAATTGATCAACTCTTTTTAGAAACCTTGCTTATAGAGGTATGGGGACTTTCTGTATACTATACATCATATACAAAAAATACAAATAGATTAGAAAGTAAGCTAAAAGCGGAGATTGATCAAATTGAAAATAGTAATACATTACTAGTAGACACACTTGTTTTAGAACTTGAAAATAAAACAAATGAACTAGAAAATATGAGAAAAGAAAACTTAAAAGGACACATGATCAGATCAAAAGCAAAATGGATAGAGGAGGGAGAACGGATAAGTAATTTTTTCTGCAGTCTAGAATAAAAAACTATATAAATAAAACTATTTACAGAATTGAGAAAAATAATGGTGAACTTATCACAAAACAGAATGAAATAATGGAAGGGATAGAACTGTTTTACAAAGATCTTTATTTAAAGCACTCTGAAAACACTGAAGATATTGAAATTTTAAAGGATTATGATTTCAATATACTTAATGATAGTCAAATGGTAAATATTTAAGGTGATTTGAAAGAAAAAGAATTATTATTTGCACTGAAAACACAAAAAACAATAAATCACCAGGATCATACGATTCACCAGGATCATACAATTCACCAGGATCATACGGCTATACTGCAGATTGTGTTTGTTTGTTGGCAAGATCTAAAACATTTTATTATTAGATCTTTAAATGAAGAATACAAAAATGGGTAGTTATCTATTACACAAAAACAAGGTGTCATAATATGTCTTCCAAAAGGAATATTTAAAGAATTGGAGACCTATTACTCTTCTGAACATAACTTACAAATTAGCATCTGCATGTATTGCAAATAGATTGAAATCAGTTTTAGACTATATAATTTCTAAAACACAAACAGGTGGGAGATACATTGGGGAAAATACAAGGTTAATATATGACATAATGAACTAACCAGAGCAACATAATATTCCTGGACAACTTATTTTTATTATTTACGGACGGACCACGGACGCAGGGGGATTTGAATAGCCCCCACCATCAGATGATGGTGGGCTATTCAAATCACCCTGTGTCCGTGGTCCGCCATCCGTCCTTAAACAATTCTTGTTATTGGTATTTCTCAGGAAGTTCCAGAGGGATCTTTCTCAAATTTTATATGTAGGTTCCCCTTGGTCCTAAGCTGTGCAGTACAACTTTTGAGACTGATCTGATGAACAACATGGCCGACAGGCAGCCATCTTGGATTTTGATAGTGAAAGTTTGTTATTGCTATTTTTCGGAAAGAAGAAGTACCAGAGGGATCTTTCTCAAATTTTATATGTAGGTTCCCCTTGTTCCCTTGTGTAGCAGTGCCTGAAATGGGCGGTCGCCTGCTCGCCAATGGCGGTTAAAGTCTTGCTCGAGCGACCAAAAGTTGTCAAAAGTGAGGTAGTCACTGGCCCAACAAAAATAGTTTGGGCGACTGTCGAAAAATTAATGAATAAAAGAAATAATAGTGCCTTCCACATTAACTCGGGGGCAGTTCATTTTTCAGTTGTCATTACTTCGAGTTGAATTGAACTGTCCGTGATTTAGAAAATGTGATGATTTTTTTTTCAGATTTTCTATTTAAATACTGCCAGAGTGTCTTCTTTGAGGTGCGAGTTTTGTGTATTGTGGATCATGTCAGGTTTTAACTAGGGTTGAAGAATTAAAAATATAATGTTTTATTCTGTTTTACATATTACAAACATTGTCATGTTAAATGTAATTTAAATGTGCTGAAGCATTGTGTTAAATGCTGTCGAAATATTTCTTCACCAAAATTATTTGGGCCACCAATATGTCATTAGGGCCAGTGCTTAAAAAATTTTACTCGCTCAAAAAAAATAATTTGGGCCAGCCAATGCAGGTTCCCCACTATCCTTTATTGTTCATGTTTACTTTTGAAACTGATCAGTTAAACAAAATGGCCTACTGACAGCCATCTTCGATTTTTGACATTGAAGGTTTGTTAGTACTATTTCTCAGGAATAACTTCCTCTTGATCCCTCGTTGTGCATGTTATATTTTGAGACTTATCATAAAAACAAAATGACTAAAGGAAGAACTAAATAGATCTTTCTCATATTGCAATGATCAATTCTATTTCTTTCACATTAAGTACTGTACTAGTAAATATGTGACAAACTCACTTTGAAGGTTGGCTTTCATACACATCAGTTTTAAGTTTAGATCAAAAGTTACCTCAAGGTGCATTTACTGTTAACATGACTCGATCAAACAGATTAGAGGAAAGAAAAGAAAAGATCAAACTGACAAAGAACTAATGAAGATGGTACAATGGTGGGCGCCAAGATCCCTCTTGTTGATTTTGAAAAAGCTTTCGACTCTGTGTCATGGGACTTTCTTACAAAAGTATAAAAATAATTTCAATTTTGGAAATAGTACATGTATAACCCTATCCCCTTTAAGGGCATAAACACAAATAACAAAGAACACAGGCTTTCACAGTTCGCTGATGACACATCTTTATTTTAAATGGCACAAAATCTTCATTCATAGAGGCTATAAACATGTTAGATAAATATGCAAAAATATCAGTGTTAAAAGTAAATACTGAAAAAACAAGTGTTATATGAATAGGTAGCAAACAATTTAGTGCTGATGTATACCATCACAGGTGGAAACTAAAATGGGGAACAACCAAATTTTTCCTTACTTGGGATTGATTTCTCTGTCAATTTAGTGCTGATGTATACCATCACAGGTGGAAACTAAAATGGGGAACAACCAAATTTTTCCTTACTTGGGATTGATTTCTCTGTCAATTTAGTGCTGATGTATACCATCACAGGTGGAAACTAAAATGGGGAACAACCAAATTTTTCCTTACTTGGGATTGATTTCTCTGTCAATTTAGTGCTGATGTATACCATCACAGGTGGAAACTAAAATGGGGAACAACCAAATTTTTCCTTACTTGGGATTGATTTCTCTGTCAATTTAGTGCTGATGTATACCATCACAGGTGGAAACTAAAATGGGGAACAACCAAATTTTTCCTTACTTGGGATTGATTTCTCTGTCAATTTAGTGCTGATGTATACCATCACAGGTGGAAACTAAAATGGGGAACAACCAAATTTTTCCTTACTTGGGATTGATTTCTCTGTCAATTTAGAAGACATGGTTACTCTAAATTTCAACAAAGTTATTAGTATTACAGATGGCAAGTTACATCAATGGTCAAGAAGTATGTTAACACCTATAGGGAGAATAACTGTTCTTAAATCTCTTATCATTGCAAAAATGAATCATCTGTTTATATCTCCCCCTTACTTCCAGTTCTTATTGTGTAGGCCAACATGACAATGAAATATTATCACTAACACAATCTATCAAAATGGTATACTGCTTTATTAATGGGGGAAATCAACAGAAGGCTGAGATAAATCTAAAACAGGGCCCAACTTGTCAGTCACATGTGTCCTAGCTGTTCTCTTATTACATTAAATACAGTAATTTTGAATATCAGATATGTATCTTGGCATGCATGGTTTTCAAATTTCACTAATTATTCTTTTTATTTATTGCAGATGAATTGTTAGCAAAGAAGGCAAAGGAGAGATATGACTCAGCAAAGGTAAATATTCATACCTGGTATAAGGAAAGGGAGGCTACTTTAGGTGTAAGGAAAGGGAGGCTACTTTAGGTTTAAGGAAAGGGAGGCTACTTTAGGTATAAGGAAAGGGAGGATACTTTAGGTATAAGGAAAGGGAGGATACTTTAGGTATAAGGAAAGGGAGGATACTTTAGGTATAAGGAAAGGGAGGCTACTTTAGGTATAAGGAAAGGGAGGCTACTTTAGGTATAAGGAAAGGGAGGCTACTTTAGGTATAAGGAAAGGGAGGATACTTTAGGTATAAGGAAAGGGAGGATACTTTAGGTATAAGGAAAGGGAGGATACTTTAGGTATAAGGAAAGGGAGGCTACTTTAGGTATAAGGAAAGGGAGGCTACTTTAGGTGTAAGGAAAGGGAGGCTACTTTAGGTATAAGGAAAGGGAGGATACTTTAGGTATAAGGAAAGGGAGGATACTTTAGGTATAAGGAAAGGGAGGCTACTTTAGGTATAAGGAAAGGGAGGCTACTTTAGGTGTAAGGAAAGGGAGGCTACTTTAGGTATAAGGAAAGGGAGGCTACTTTAGGTATAAGGAAAGGGAGGATACTTTAGGTGTAAGGAAAGGGAGGCTACTTTAGGTATAAGGAAAGGGAGGCTACTTTAGGTATAAGGAAAGGGAGGCTACTTTAGGTGTAAGGAAAGGGAGGCTACTTTAGGTATAAGGAAAGGGAGGCTACTTTAGGTATAAGGAAAGGGAGGCTACTTTAGGTGTAAGGAAAGGGAGGCTACTTTAGGTGTAAGGAAAGGGAGGCTACTTTAGGTATAAGGAAAGGGAGGCTACTTTAGGTTTAAGGAAAGGGAGGATACTTTAGGTGTAAGGAAAGGGAGGCTTTTTTGAAGTAATTTATTTAACACAGATAACACCTATCCAGTCTCAGACTGTGACACCTATCCAGTCTCAGACTGTGACACCTATCCAGTCTCCGACTGTGACACCTATCCAGTCTCCGACTGTTACACCTATCCAGCCTCAGACTGTAACACCTATCCAGTCTCAGACTGTGACACCTATCCAGTCTCAGACTGTTACACCTATCCAGCCTCAGACTGTTACACCTATCCAGCCTCAGACTGTAACACCTATCCAGTCTCAGACTGTAACACCTATCCAGTCTCAGACTGTGCACAGACACCTATCCAGTCTCAGACTGTAACACCTATCCAGTCTCAGACAGGTGTTATTTGTGGTCCTGTGACCTTTTTACAGATACAAGAGTCAATAACATGTAGTAATGGTTTCCTCTCCTTCTGATTATTTCTGTGTAATAGCTATAGTGTTCAGTTTATCAGTACAGGTCTTGTGACTTTATAATGACTTCCAAAAAATCTTCTATTCAATATATGTCTGAAATACTCTTAAGTAAAAAACAAGATTCCAAAAATGCATAAAAAGATTATCTTTCATAAATTTTTCTGTGTAATAAATTCTAAATTAGACACACCATACATGTGTTATGTATGCTTTTTCTGTCCACAGGGCTCTGGACCTGAGCGACTTGTATCGGGCTCGGATGACTTCACACTGTATCTATGGAAACCCGAGGAGGATAAGAAACCAATTGCACGTATGACTGGTCACCAGCAACTCATCAATGATGTCCAGTTCTCACCGGACACTCGCCTTATTGCCAGCGCATCCTTCGACAAATCTGTAAAATTATGGGATGGCCGGACTGGAAAGTAGGTCAATGTTGCTGCTCCCTTTTCTTTTCTGTCAGACAGTCTAAAGGGGAAGAACTCTCAGTTCCAAACCTATTTCAATAGCCGAAATTTATTTTCACTTTTCTGATTGATTGAGATAAAAAAAAACTTTTCTAATATCCGTCTCATATGTTTGTCAGTAAATTATTGGAAAATCAACTTATAGTTATACAAAATGTATATTTGTTCTTATTCTCAATAATTTATCATGCAGATTTTTTTTACAAAAGAACCTATTTCATCTTAACAGGTTTTTCTTTTTGTTATTCCTTTTTTATGATACAGATACTTTGACAACAGAGTTGGACTATTATAAATATCATTGTTAAACAAACTGTTTCTCAGACTTCTGTCCTTGTCACAGATTCCTGGCGACCTTCCGTGGACATGTCAATCGTGTATATACACTGGGCTGGTCAGCTGACAGTCGACTTATCTGCAGTGGCAGTTCCGATTCCACCATTAAAGTATTTGATGTAAAGACAAGAAAACTACTGTTTGATTTACCGGGACATGCAGACGAGGTAAAGCCTGATTCTTGTATCTCTACTACTTACATATGATCACTAGTACCAAGACTAATACTTTCATCTCTGATATCCAGACTAATTCTTTCATCTCCGATATCCAGACTAATCCTTTCATCTCTGATATCCAGTCTTATACTTTCTTCTCTGATATCCAGACTAACACTTTCTTCTCTGATATCCAGACGAATACTTTCAACTCTAGTCCCCAGCTTCATAGTTACATCTCTAGTACCAAGCCTCATACTTTCATCTTTAGTATCCAGCCTCTTAATTAAATCTCTAGTATTCAGGCTAATAATTACATCTCAAGTATCCAGACTAATAATTTCATCTCTGATATCCAGACTTATACTTTCATCTCTGATATCCAGACTAATACTTTCAACTCTAGTACCCAGCTTCATAGTTACATCTCTAGTACCAAGCCTCATACTTTCATCTTTAGTATCCAGCCTCTTAATTAAATCTCTAGTATTCAGACTAATAATTACATCTCAAGTACCCAGACTAATAATTACATCTCAAGTACCCAGATTAATACTTACATCTCTAGTACCCAGGCTCATACTTACATCTCTAGTACACAGACTCATACTTACATCTCCAGTACCCAGACTGATACTTACATCTCCAGTACCCAGACTAATAATTACATCTCAAGTACCCAGATTAATACTTACATCTCTAGTACCCAGGCTCATACTTACATCTCCAGTACCCAGACTCATACTTACATCTCCAGTACCCAGACTCATACTTACATCTCTAGTACACAGACTCATACTTACATCTCCAGTACCCAGGCTCATACTTACATCTCCAGTACCCAGGCTCATACTTACATCTCTAGTACCCAGCCTCATAATTACATCTCTAGTACCCAGACTAATACTTACATCTCTAGTACCCAGCCTCATAATTACATCTCTAGTACCCATACTAATACTTACACCTCTAGTACCCAGGCTCATACTTACAACTTTAGTACCCATGTTCAGACTTACACCTCCAGTACCCAGCATCATACTTAAATCTGTAGTTCCCAAACTAATACTTACATTTGTAGTACCCAGAATTATATGAACATCACTAGTACTAAGCCTAATATTCACATATGTAATACCCAACCTTAAAAATAAAATATAGAATAAATTCATGGATATTTTCTATGCTCTTTCATATTGTTCACAGAGAAGAAAAATGTACAGGCTTTTCATTCAGGAAAAAGATCTCACATTCTTTTTTTTTGGGGTGGCATACATATTTTGCATTCACATGGCATTGCCACAAATTTTGTAGTCATATAATTATATGTGTCGTAGCATACCGTGTTACCAGTAGTGTTAGGCGAACTGAAAATAGGTACTGTGAAATGATTGACACATACCTACCACTGATACAGGCTTTATATTGCCCATAGACAGATACTTATAACATGCTTATGTCATATTATACTATTACAAGTTGTAACTGTATTATACATAAACATGCATGTGGTATGCACTCTTCCATCAGCTAATCATTTAAAATGTGTGAGAGCAGAGGATTTGAATTACTCTACTAATATAAAGAAAATTCAGTTATTGAAAAACATTCGATGTAAATATTATATAGGCATTGAATTGTTTTTAGTTGGTATAAATAGGAAATGTGAGTGCCTTTTGAATTGCAGACAATTACATCAGGCTTTTTGTTCTCAATAATAAATACCCTGGTACAAATAGTTGTTTGAAGGGAAATAACTCTTGCTGACAATGTTCAAGGGAAGTAACTCTGTTTGCCTTATGTCCAGGTATACTCGATAGACTGGAGTCCAGATGGACAGAGAGTAGCAAGTGGGGGCAAGGACAAAGTGCTCAAAATGTAAGTACTGACTAAATGTAGCTGTATAGTATTTATCAGGCTTCATTTCCTCATTTTTGTGTTTTGCAAATGCTATTTGTTGCAAATAATGTTAAAACAAGATAACTGTAAGCATTTGCAGTCCTGAAAGAACAACAAGACTGATTGTTTCCAGGGGTTCTGCTGATTGACCTTTGATCAAAGGTCAATGGAGAGGTAATTCTGTGTAAGTTGTACTGATGTCAATGTGGAGACATTTGTACATAATGTCAACAAGATCACTGTGTGTATACAGAACTTACTTATGTGGTTTTAGTTTCAGGATTCAACAACAAAGTGTATTGAGTTGTGTTGATTCTAAAATATAATTTGAGAATTTTGTGGCAAAAACATATGTTCCTTTAACTGGTTTTCATTGCTTGTACCTGGAGTAAAGGTAGAATGACATCAGGTATAGGGTTCATACCTGGAGTAAAGGTTAAATGACATTCAGGTCTAGGGTTCATACCTTGAATAAAGGTTGAATGACATCAGGTCTGGGGTTCATACCTAGAGTAAAGGTTGAATGAGATCAGGTCTGGGGTTCATACCTGGAGTAAAGGTTAAATGACATCATGTCTGAGGTTCATACCTGGAGTAAAGGTTGAAAGACATCAGGTCTGAGGTTCATACCTGGAGTAAAGGTTGAATGACATTAGGTATAGGGTTTATACCTGGAGTAAAGGTTGAATGACATCAGGTCTGGGGTTCATACCTTGAGTAAAGGTTAAATTACATCAGGTCTGGGGTTCATACCTGGAGTAAAGGTTGAATGACATCAGGTCTGGGGTTCATACCTGGAGTAAAGGTTAAAAGACATCAGGTCTGGGGTTCATACCTGGAATAAAGGTTAAATGACATCAGGTCTGAGGTCCATACCTGGAGTAAAGGTTAAATGACATCAGGTATAGGGTTCATACCTGGAGTAAAGGTTGAATGACATCAGGTCTGAGGTTCATACCTGGAGTAAAGGTTGAATGACATCAGGTCTGGGGTTCATACCTGGAGTAAAGGTTAAATGACATCAGGTATAGGGTTCATACCTGGAATAAAGGTTAAATGACATCAGGTCTGGGGTTCATACCTGGAGTAAAGGTTGAATGACATCAGGTCTGTGGTTCATACCTGGAGAAAAGGTTAAATTACAACAGGTCTGGGGTTTATACCTGGAGTAAAGGTTAAATGACATCAGGTATAGGGTTCATACCTGGAGTAAAGGTTTAATGAAATCAGGTATAGGGTTCATACCTGGAGTACAAGTTAAATTACAACAGGTCTGGGGTTTATACCTGGAGAAAAGGTTAAATGAAATCAGGTCTGGGGTTCATACCTGGAGTAAAGGTTTAATGGCATCCTGTCTGTTTGGGTTTTGTACCTTGAGTAAAGGTTGAATGACATCAGGTCTTGAGTTTGTACATGGAGTAAAGGTTTACTGACATTAGGTTGGGTTTGTACCTGGAGAAAAGGTTTAATGACATCAGGTCTTGGGTTTGTACCTCGAGAAAAGGTTTAATGACATTCAGGTCTGGGGTTCATACCTTGAATAAAGGTTAAATGACATCAGGTATAGGGTTCATACCTGGAGTTAAGGTTGAATGACATCAGGTCTGTGGTTCATACCTGGAGTAAAGGTTAAATGACATCAGGTCTGTGGTTCATACCTAGAGTAAAGGTTGAATGAGATCAGGTCTGGGGTTCATACCTGGAGTAAAGGTTAAATGACATCATGTCTGAGGTTCATACCTGGAGTAAAGGTTGAATGACATCAGGTCTGGGGTTTGTACTTGAGGTAAACTTTCTTCAAATGTGAGTGAAGTGATTTCCTTTGTGAGTAAATTTTTCAATCTTCTAATGTAAATCAATTTTGTTAGGAATCTTCCCGTGTCGAAAGAGTTGTAAATTGTTCATTGACTTGTTTTAGGTACCTATCCTTAAGAATCTTGACCAGCCGGGAACCAAACGGCTCCTTGTTGCATTATATGTATAAGGTCATTGTTTGAATTATCAGAGATAACTGTCCGGTGTGTAAATATATCTATATATCTATCTTTAATGTGATATTTTAAAGCCTCTAGACCAATGCCCTACCTGATCACACAGCCAGTGTTTATACAACCTTTCTGTACTACGTGAGTTTCTAAGTAGGTACTTGTTTGACCTATGATAACTGGGACTGCCCCAGAGTATTATTGGATGAGATGCATTCATCAGGATTAAGAATGGAACCTGAGGTTTAGGGTTAAGATCAAATTTGTTGATACAATCAAACTTTTTTTTAAAGGTCACCTGTTTATAACAACCATCATAAGGATATCACAAATGACAGTTTCTGTACATAACAGCCTGTCTATAAAGACTACCTGTCTATAAAGACCACCTGTATATAAGGACCACCTGTATATAACAACCAGTGTACGGATACTGTATATGATAGGTACTGTACATAAAAGATTTATTATAAACACCATCTGTCTCTCACTGTACGATTGTCTGTCTGTACAAGTTAAAATGTCATATGGACACTGAGTTCATAGTAAATTAGTACTATATAAAGTGCACAACTGATGCACAACTGTTTCGTTCCAGCCATCATGATATACAGTGAAACACAGTGAAACACAGTTATACTGAATCTTTAGGGATTCGACTAACCAGTTCAATATAAAAGTATATACGTAGTTCATAATACGTGTAAAGCAAATTTTTAATATGATTTTTAAAAACAGTGGGATATGCAAATATGTATAAAACAATGGTTACACTAATCACCGACTATCATGATATATATGCATACGTTAAATTTTATTCTAAAATCTTAATTCATTTGGTAGGCCTTGAAATCTAACATAATGCCTCTTTCTTTTACAAATTGTCTTAAAATGTTTTTACCACTATCCTTCCTAATTCCGACACCTGTTTTCAATGTTAGTAATATAAATGAAAAAGTTTTACATCAGTTCCATGTTAGTTTTTCAAGTTTAAATAAACTTGGTCAAGGGTCTTACAAAACAACTTGTAGAGCTTGTATACCCCTAATCAGACCTGGACACAGTATCACAGCGACGTACTGTAACATTAACAGAAGCTATCCATGTCTTGTTTATCTGTATGACATAGACAGGCAATAACAAATCGGAGACATATTGACGGAGTACTTCACTCACATAGGTTCGGGAATATTGAAGGGTTTCGTATTAGGATTGATTATGTGTGTAAGAAGCTGTTTGACATTAGTTAGGATCCAACAGAACCTGTACTAGGCCAGTTGTTGAGTTGTTTGTGTCGGGACGAGTACCCTTACCAGCCTAGGACCAGCACTTGTTGTCTGATCAGAAGCCAGTGTAGTTACCGTATATGTGTGATGTGTGGGTATAATCACCCTCCTCAGGTACACACGATAAAATAGGTCTGTATCCACCGCCACTTGACACTCTTTATCCACGGCTACTTGACACAAATCAATAGCTATATATCTGTGTCACATCAGTTGTTTATAGATTCGGAAATCTTTACAATTTATTTGTTTACGGTATAAGAAATCAGTTATTGTTTGATAGGGCTGCCCAATGTATGTCCATATTTGTAGATATCACTTCTGAGTAAAGACTTGGTCAGGTCAAAAAGGTCAAGGTATCACCACTAAGTAAAGGCTTGGTCAGGTCAAAAAGGTCAAGGTATCAC
>NW_018404557.1:632480-723370 GCF_002113885.1 Mizuhopecten yessoensis
TGTGGTGACATTCCCTAGGGTTGTGGGGACGGGAGTGTACCATCCTGTGTGGTGACATTCCCTAGGGTTGTGGGGACGGGAGTGTACCATCCTGTGTGGTGACATTCCCTAGGGTTGTGGGGACGGGGGTGTACCATCCTGTGTGGTGACATTACCTAGGGTTGTGGGGACCAGAGTGTACCATCCTGTGTGGTGACATTCCCTAGGGTTGTGGGGATGGGAGTGTACCATCCTGTGTGGTGTCATTGCCTAGGGTTGTGGGGACCAGAGTGTACCATCCTGTGTGGTGACATTGCCTAGGGTTGTGGGGACGGGAGTGACCATCCTGTGTGGTGACATTGCCTAGGGTTGTGGTGACAGGGGTGTACCATCCTGTGTGGTGTCATTGCCTAGGGTTGTTGGGACGGGAGTGTACCATCCTGTGTGGTGTCATTCCCTAGGGTTATGGTCACAGAGGGTGTACCATCCTGTGTGGTGTCATTTCCTAGGGTTGTGGGGACGGGGGTGTACCATCCTGTGTGGTGACATTCCCTAGGGTTGTGGGGACGGGAGTGACCATCCTGTGTGGTGACATTCCCTAGGGTTATGGTGACAGAGGGTGTACCATCCTGTGTGTTGATATTCCCTAGGGTTGAGGGGACGGGGGTGTACCATCCTGTGTGGTGTCATTCCCTAGGGTTGTGGTGACAGGGGTGTATCATCCTGTGTAGTGACATTGCCTAGGGTTGTGGGGACGGAGGTGTACCATCCTGTGTGGTGACATTCCCTAGGTTTGTAGGGACGGGAATGACCATCCTGTGTGGTGACATTCCCTAGGGTTGCTGTGTGGTGACATTCCCTAAGGTTTTGGTGACGGGGGTGTACCATCCTGTGTGGTGACATTCTCTAGGGTTGTGGAGACGGGTGTTCACCATCCTGTGTGGTGAAATTCCCTAGGGTTGTGGTGACGGGGGTGTACCATCCTGTGTGGTGACATTGCCTAGGGTTGTGGGGACGGGGGTGTACCATCCTGTGTGGTGTCATTTCCTATGGTTGTGGGGACAGGGGTGTACCATCCTATGTGGTGGCATTCCCTAGGGTTGTGGGGACGGAGGTGTACCATCCTGTGTGGTGACATTCCCTAGGGTTGTAGGGACGGGAATGACCATCCTGTGTGGTGACATTCCCTAGGGTTATGGTGACAGAGAGTGTACCATCCTGTGTGGTGACATTCCCTAGGGTTGTGGTGACGGGGGGGTACCATCCTGTGTGGTGCCATTCCCTAGGGTTGTGGGGACGGGAGCGTACGATCCTGTGTGGTGACCCACCCTAGGGTTTTGGTGACAGGTGTGTACCATCCTGCGCGGTGACATTCCCGAGGGCTATGGGGACGGGAGGGTACCATCCTGTGTGGTGACATCCCCGAGGGCTATGGGGACGGGAGTGTACCATCCTGTATGGTGTCATTCCCTAGGGTTGTGCTGACAGGGGTGTACCACCCTGTGTGGTGACATTCCCGAGGGCTATGGTGACGGGAGTGTACCATCCTGTGTGGTGACATTGCCTAGGGTTGTGGGGACGGGAGTGTACGATCCTGTGTGGTGACCCTCCCTAGGGTTTTGGTGACAGGGGTGTACCATCCTGTGTGGTGACATTCCCGAGGGCTATGGGGACGGGAGTGTACCATCCTGTGTGGTGTCATTCCCTAGGGTTGTTGGGACGGGAGTGTACCATCCTGTGTGGCGACATTCCCTAGGGTCATGGTGATGGGGGTGTACCATCCTGTGTGGTGACATTCCCTAGGGTTGTGGTGACGGGGGTGTACCATCCTGTGTGGTGACATTCCATAGGGTTGTGGGGATGGGAGCATACCATCCTGTGTGGTGACATTCCCTAGGGTTGTTGTGACGGGGGTGTTCCATCTTGTGTGGTGTCATTGCCTAGGGTTGTGGGGATGGGAGCGTACCATCCTGTGTGGTGACATTCCCTAGGGTTGTGGGGACGGGAGTGTACCATCCTGTGTGGTGTCATTCCCTAGGGTTATGATGATGGGGGTGTACCATCCTGTGTGGTGTCATTCCCTAGGGTTATGGTGACGGGAGTGTACCATCCTGTGTGGTGTCATTCCCTAGGGTTATAGGGACGGGGGTGTACCATCCTGTGTGGTGACATTGCTTAGGGTTGTGTGGACGGGAGTGTACCATCCTGTGTGGTGGAATTTCCCTAGAGTTGTGGTGATGGGGTTGTACCATCCTGTGTGGTGACATTCCCTAGAGTTGTGGTGACGAGGGTGTACCATCCTGTGTGGTGTCATTCCCTAGGGTTGTGGGGACGGGTGTGTACCATCCTGTGTGGTGACATTGCCTAGGGTCATGGTGATGGGGGTGTACCATCCTGTGTGGTGACATTCCCTAGGGTTGTGGTGACGAGGGTGTACCATCCTATGTGGTGTCATTCCCTAGGGTTGTGATGACGGCTGTGTACCATCCTGTGTGGTGACATTCCCTAGGGTTGTGGATATGGGAGCATACCATCCTGTGTGGTGTCATTCCCTAGGGTTATAGGGACGGGAGTGTACCATCCTGTGTGGTGACATTCTCTAGGGTTGTGGAGACGGGTGTTCACCATCCTGTGTGGTGAAATTCCCTAGGGTTGTGGTGACGGGGGTGTACCATCCTGTGTGGTGTCATTGCTTAGGGTTGTGGGGACGGGATTGTACCATCCTGTATGGTGACATTCCCTAAGGTTGTGGGGAGGGGGTGTACCATCCTGTGTGGTGACATTCCCTAGGGTTGTGGGGACGAGAGTGTACCATCCTGTGTGATGACATTCCCTATGGTTGTGGGGACGGAAGTGACCATCCTGTGTGGTGACATTCCCTAGGGTTGTGGGGACGGGAGTGACCATCCTGTGTGGTGACATTCCCTAGGGTTGTTGGGATGGGAGTGACCATCCTGTGTGGTGATATTCCCTAGGGTTGTGGGGACGGAAGTGTACCATCCTGTGTGGTATCATTCCCTAGGGTTTTGGGGACGGGAGTGTACCATCCTGTGTGGTGAAATTCCTTAGGGTTGTGGGGAATGGAGTGACCATCCGGTGTGGTGACATTCCCAAGGGTTGTGAGGATGGGAGTATGCCATCCTGTGTGGTGACATTCCCTAGGGTTGTGGGGATGGGGGTGTACCATCAGGATGACTGTAACACGAGCAGCAGCAATTTCTGAAGGAGTTAACTCCCCTTGTTCATAACACTTGAGATTTGTTTATGTTATTGAAAAATGGAATTTTGATGTGTGGAAATTATCATTAGAAACTGAGAATCAGGCTACACCACTTTTTATGCTTGTGAACAAACATGGCTAAAACAACTTAAACAGAAAAGATGACAGCAATATGATTTAGTACATGTAATAGCGGGAATCTGAAACTCATCAGGGCACATGAGGAGCTTGTTTGGTATATTTCAAACTTGTTGTAAACATACTGATGCCAACAGTGTCATTTTTATACCCCTGCCATATCATAGGGCGGACAGGGGCACATAGTGTTACCCATCTGGTCAGTGGTCATCTTCTGTCAAGTGTGAGAAGATGTATTTCATAATATAAAGGTCAACAAAAACGTCACTGTTACTGTTTATAGGTCAATCACAAGGCCAAAGGAGCATTCATGTTTTCGGGACTTTTCAACTCTATTGTTATATTTCACACCCATTATAAGCATATTGATGATAACAGCATCATTTTCTGTGGTATCTTTCCATCTGTTATGAATGGTGATAACAACATCATTTTATATGTTATATTTCACACCCATTACAAACATCTTAATGACAACGCTGATGTCATGTCTCAAAGCCAAGGTACTTTGCAGGATCGTTGGGAAACATTTGACATCTTTGAGATCCTGTATATACCTGGATTGTAGTTCTAAACAGTGAAAAATGTACTAATAAAAGTTTGATTCATAAGTGTAATATCAGTAGTGTTGTATGAGGGAGAGTGGGGGGGGATCTGTACTCTTCGGAAAGTTCAACACACCAAAAAATGTCATTCTTTGAAGTTGGATTTATGGAAGTTTGAGTGGATTTACGCATCTGTTACAAACATCTTGGTGACAACCTGGATGTCATTTTCTGTAATGTATTTGACACCCTTTGAAACATCTTGATGAAAATGCTGATGCAATTTTATATACATTATTTCACAACTATTATTAACATTTTAATAAAACACTGATGTCTGTCTCAAAGATACACTTCACATCTGTTACAAACATCTTGCTGACAATGATGATGTCATTTTCTATGATGTATTAAAAGGTTTTGTTGGAAACACTGATGTAATTCTGTATATTTCACACCTGTTTCAAAAATCTCAGTGACAACTCCAATTTCATTCTGTGTAAGAATGATTTATATTGTTAAATATATAATAGCTGAAGATCATTTAAAGCAGAATTGAAATTGATTTATTTTGTTATCATGCCCATAAAATATTCAATGAGTCAATGTAATGTCTGGTAGATGATTTTATGAATTATTGAGTCTGTGGGAGGATGGAGTCTAACATTGTTAAGATGTCACAGACAGTGAGTGTCACTGTGTGTCAGGTTAGTTTGTGTATGCGACACAATTCCAGAATCTGTTAAAAGTCAAATTTTAGCATTTCCTTTTCAATCTCCAGTCATTTTGACCAAAGTAAGACTTAAGTCTTTCATCTCTAGGCTTTTGATTTTGTCTATTGAAAGGAAAACTTTGTGTGAAACTTTTTAAGAAATATTATTAATGTTGAAAATATGTTTCAGAATTAGTAAAGATAGTGGATGGGAAAATATCGTTTTCAGACAATTTTAAGAATAAGAGACAGCTCATGGCCTCCTAAACAAATTAATATTTAAGGATTACATTTGATATATGCAAATTTATTTATATCATATAACCTGTCGTAGTATAAGTTCACTTGGCCTTTAAGGTGAGCTAAAAAAAAAAGTAAACTTGAAAACAATTTCACAGATGTTTCACCTGTGGGCCAGTGTCACTGCTGGTGATGAAAACCCAACATGAGTAGGGAAAACATTTATTGTCAATAATACAAAATATTTCTCACATGATTTAAGATTCTTTAAAAATGTCAGCAGCAAGATCAAACAGAGTTACAGCTTCTTATGTTTTCCGGCATATACATTCTTATCTATTCCATTAGAAATGTGTCATATACATTCTTATCTATTCCATTAGAAATGTGTCATATACATTCTTATGTATCACATCAGGAATTTGTTCTAAAATGGTGTGAACAAAAGGTCCAAATGGCCTGTATCACTCACCTGGATGTTAAAAATAAAATAATATAAGGGTATAACAAAATGTTCTCATATTTAAATCAATCATCACAAAATGTTCTTATTAAAAGTAGTAATATATATATTTCTTTTTTTCTCTCAAGTATCAAGGATTCTTCACAGCAAATCTGGTTTAGAGCCATATATATATTTGTGTTTATATTTATAGGGTTTGGACTTTGATTGTTTCTATGCTCTTTTTATCATACCTTAGTTCTTAAGGCTGGGGCTAGACTGGCTACCAGCCCCTAAGTTTTGATGAAGAATTTCCTGGCTGCATTTTACTTCTAGCCTATCTCCCCCTAGTTTAGAACTAGAATCAGACATCTAAGTTATCAAAATTATTAAGAGTTTATTTTTTTCTAAATTATTCAATATTCTAGAGACGGGGGCCAGTCTAGGGTGGGGCCAACCCCCAGGGCTAATCCTGGTAGCATTGCTGTGCTATAGGGTAGGGATCTGAACCACTTTCAAGTTATGACCCAGGGACTAAGTACCCAGTGGTGAGCCAGACCCTGGGACAATGCCGGCAGCATGAATGTTTTGAATTCTTAGTGCCGAACAAGTATGCAGATATATTGGTTTAGGGTTGGGATCTCAACCATTTTCAAAATATGACCAAATGACCACTATGACCTGAAAGGATGTCAAGGTCATTTAAGAGAAAGCATGAAAGCACTAAGGTACCTATTTCCTAAATATCACAACATTTGGCCTTTTTAAACTTGAAAAGAATATATTTGAAGCTTCCTACCTTTCATATGCCAATGCTAACGTTTGACCCCTTTGGCCTCCCCTTTTGCACAGAATATTAGAAAGAGGATTATTACTGTTGGTCAACATAACGGAATAAAGTATCAACACTCTAGATCTTATGGGTCTTTCAAAACATTTAAATAGTATTTTTAATATATTTGACCTTTGTTATCTTGAAAGTAGGTCAGGGTTAATTTATATGAGAAAACTGTATACCACTGCAGTCAAGCGACCTATTTGCCTATTGTCATGACTGGATCCTATGGAACTGCAGAAACTTTTAAAATATTTTTTCCAATAATATCCTTCTTTGACCTTTGATCCTGGCAAGTACAAAAAGTTGACGATTGACCTAACACAGTATCTTAACAATAAACTCCCACTGCTTGTCTAGTGTACATAAACTATTCAAGTGTCATGGCTCTATAGACTTTATGATTCTTTACATAATAATGTTACAAGTTTTTAATATATTTGACCACTGTGACCTTGAAAGTAGGTCAAGGTAATTTATTTGAGGCACTTACAACCCTGGCTCTTACTGAACTTCAGAAGATGTTAAAGCTTCCTATGCCCATCATAGCCCATGTTGAACTTTGACCCTGTGCAATGCTATAAGTTGACCTTTGAACCTTGACACAATATATTAGAAAAGGATATGCACAACTGGTCTTCATAACATACCCTTTTATCATCTCTCTGTACATTATGGTTCTTTAGATCAGAATGTTTGAAGTTATTTTTATATGTTTGGCCCCCGTTACCTGATGGTAGGTCAAGGTAATTAATATGAAGAAGCCTTTATTGCACTCCATTCAAGGTATACCTACTGGGTAAACATTGTCTGGCACTTAAAACTTTAAAAGAATCTCAAGCTTTTTATCTATTTTAGCCCATGTTGACCTTTTCCAAGATCTTCAAGATGACTTGACCTGAAAACAATATTTGAAAATAAAAATTCAAACTGACAGTCAACATAACATGCCCAAGTATCATGGCTCTAGACTCTCTGATTTAGATATAAGTTTTCATCATATTTGACCCTGTGCCCTTGAAAGTAGGTTATGGTCATTTACTTGGAAATTTTAATAGGACTTCATCCCAGGTTCCTACTAGCAAAACATGAGGACCTTGCGTCTTTCAGTTTTCAAGGTAAATCATTCAAAGAGAAATTTTGA
Source organism: Mizuhopecten yessoensis (assembly GCF_002113885.1). Taxonomy (NCBI): domain Eukaryota; kingdom Metazoa; phylum Mollusca; class Bivalvia; order Pectinida; family Pectinidae; genus Mizuhopecten; species Mizuhopecten yessoensis. The sequence goes on from NW_018404557.1 coordinate 639,736, forward strand.
TTGACAAATGGTCTACAGTTGGATGATAAATGATGAATACTGCGATGCACCATTAGCTCACAGGCACTTAGAGCCAGCTGGTCACAAAGTGAAAGATTGTTTAGAAAGAAAAGTAAATAAAAGTTTCTGTAATTACCTGTGATGTTCACCCTAAAGTTCTGCCCAATTAAGTTATCTCATTGATCCAGGTGAGACTGATTAGCCAGGATACTTGTTGTTGTCATTACCTGTCCACAGGTGAGTTATCATACAACCCTAATTGGACAGGTGAAAATTAAACTATTTGTAGAATTCCTAGGGTTTTTATCAATGAAAATTATGTTGGTGTTTGTCACTGAAAATAACATGTTCAGACCATCAGTGTGTGTTTCATCATGTATAAGTTCTGAAATAGTCTTTGTGACTTTATAAAGAAATAGTTGTTGAATTTGTCACAAGTTTAAATCTGTACGGCTTGTTGTGATTCATTCTTTTCCCAAATGAGCTCAATAAAATGTTTAAAAACACAGTATTATGTATTTTAGATCACTGGAGTAGTACCTAAATGATAGGTTAAGATGAACATTTTCTATCAATATTCTACCTGCCCTATATTCTACCATTGCTATATAGTCAGTTCCCTCTGGACACACTCTCATTGCTGGGCACCAAGTGAGAGGACAACACTTGTTTGTTTGTTTGTTTGAGTGGTTTTACGTCCGCTTCACTACCGAGTAGTTCGGTTATCTAGCAGACGAGAGGAAAATAATATTCTTTATTACTTTAATACTAACCCTGCCTGGATTCAAATTCATAACCTTCCAATTATGAGTGGATCCTCTTTCTAGTCAGGTTTATATAAAATACCTGAATATATGAGTAGAGAGTAAGTATTAGGGTATAACCTACAGTATAACCTCTGGTATAACTTACAGTATAACCTCTGGTATAACTTACAGTATAACCTCTGGTAAAACTTACAGTATTACCTGGGGTATAACTTACAGTATAACCTCTGGTATAACTTACAGTATAACCTATGGTATAACTTACAGTATAACCTCTGGTATACCATACAGTATAACCTCTGGTATAACTTACTGTATAACCTCTGGTATACCTTACAGTATAACCGCTGGTATAACTTACAGTATATATCCTCTGGTATAACTTACAGTATAACCTCTGGTATACCTTACAGTATAACCTCTGGTATAACTTACAGTATATATCCTCTGGTATAACTTACAGTATAACCTCTGGTATAACCTACAGTAAAACCTCTGGTATAACTTGCAGTATAACCTCTGGTACAACTTACAGTATAACCTCCGGTATAACTTACAGTATCACTTCTGGTATAACTTACAGTATACCCTCTGGAATAACTTACAGAATAACCTCTGGTATAACTGACCGTATATATTAACCTCTGGTATAACTTGCAGTATAACCTCTGGTATAACGTCCTCCATAACCGCTGGTATACCTTACAGTATAACCTCTGGGATAACTTACTGTATAACCTCTGGTATTCCTTACAGTATAACCTCCGGTATAACTTACAGTATCACTTCTGGTATAACTTACAGTATAACCTCTGGTATAACTTACAGTATAACCTCTGGTATAACTGACAGTATATATTAACCTCTGGTATAACTTACAGTATAACTTCTGGTATAACTTACAGTATAACCTCTGGTCAGCTAACTTCCACTATAACTTGTGACATCATAGCATATATATATATATAATATACCAGGAAATTTGGCTGCAGATTTACTTTAGGCCTTTTTAAATATTATTAAACGATATAGAATAAATAGTAATTAAATTTGAAGTGTGACTGTCAGTGATAAAATACCATTCCTAGTGTAACAGAGGTATCACGTACCAGGGTTTTCTGGTCAGATGTCCCAGGAAATACCATTCCTAGTGTAACAGAGGTATCACATACCAGGGTATTCTGGTCAGATGTCCTAGGAAATACCATTCCTAGTGTAACAGAGGTATCACGTACCGGGGTATTCTGGGCAGATGTCCCAGGAAATACCATTCCTAGTGTAACAGAGGTATTACGTACCAGGGTATTCTGGTCAGATGTCCAAGGAAATACCATTCCTAGTGTAACAGAGGTATCACGTACCAGGGTATTCTGGACAGATGTCCAAGGAAATACCATTCCTAGTGTAACAGAAGTATCACGTACCAGGGTATTCTGGTCAGATGTCCCAGGAAATACTATTCCTAGTGTAACAGAGGTATCACGTACCGGGGGATTCTGGTCAGATGTCCCAGGAAATACTATTCCTAGTGTAACAGAGGTATCACGCACCGGGGTATTCTGGTCAGATGTCCCAGGAAATACCATTAATAGTGTAACAGAGGTATTAGGTACGGGGGTATTCTGGTCAGATGTCCCAGGAAATACCATTCCTAGTGTAACAGAGGTATTAGGTACGGGGGTATTCTGGTCAGATGTCCCAGGAAATACCATTCCTAGTGTAACAGAGGTATTACGTACCAGGGTATTCTGGTCAGATGTCCCAGGAAATAGCACCAATGTCACACTAACCTCTGATACCATTAGGGGGTTAATTTACCTCATTAGGATTCAACATTCCAGCCATCTTGGCCATGGTCAGTCCTGATAAGGTGCACCAGTGGTCAGTAATTGGATAATAAAGACCAGACGGGGAGGCCTATCATACAAGGGCTTGGTTAGTACGCATTTCCCACCAGACAAGAAAGTGAAAAATATTAACTGATGGTTGAGCTAAGGTTAGATGGTTAGGCAAAAATCAATTCAATGTCTGTGTAAACAATTACCCAATGCTGTCCCTTGTCTGGTTACCCAATGCTGTCTCTTGTCCAGTTACCCAATGCTGTCCCTTGTCCAGTTACCCAATGCTGTCCCTTGTCCTGTTACCCAATGCTGTCTCTTGTCCAGTTACCCAATGCTGTCCCATGTCCGGTTACCCAATGCTGTCCCTTGTCCAGTTACCCAATGCTGTCCCTTGTCTGGTTAACCAATGCTATCCCTTGTCCTGTTACCCAATGCTGTCCCTTGTTCGGTTACCCAATGCTGTCCCTTGTTCGGTTACCCAATGCTGTCCCTTGTTTGGTTACCCAATGCTGTCCCTTGTCCGGTTACCCAACGCTGTCCCTTGTCTGGTTACCCATGCTGTCCCATGTCCAGTTACCCATGCTGTCCCTTGTCTGGGGACCCATGCTGTCCTTTGTCTGGTTACCCATGCTGTCCCTTGTCTGGTTACCCATGCTGTCCCTTGTCCAGTTACCCAATGCTGTCCCTTGTCTGGTTACCCATGCTTTCCCTTGTCTGGTTACCCAATGCTGTCCCTTGTCCGGTTACCCAACGCTGTCCCTTGTCTGGTTACCCATGCTGTCCCTTTTCCAGTTACCCAATGCTGTCCCTTGTCTGGTTAACCAATGCTATCCCTTGTCCTGTTACCCAATGCTGTCCCTTGTTCGGTTACCCAATGCTGTCCCTTGTCTGGTTACCCATGCTTTCCCTTGTCTGGTTACCCAATGCTGTCCCTTGTCCTGTTTCCCAATGCTGTCCCTTGTCTGGTTACCCATGCTGTCCCTTTTCCAGTTACCCAATGCTGTCCCTTGTCCATTTACCCAATTCTGTCCCTTGTCTGGTTAACCAATGCTATCCCTTGACCTGTTACCCAATGCTGTCCCTTGTCCTGTTACCCACTGCTGTCCCTTGACCAGTTACCCAATGCTGTCCCTTGTCTGGTTACCCAATGCTATCCCTTGTCCTGTTACCCAATGCTGTCCCTTGTCCAGTTACCCAATGCTGTCCCTTGTCTGGTTTCCCAATGCTGTCCCTTGTCCTGTTACCCAATGCTGTCTCTTGTCCAGTTACCCAATGCTGTCCCATGTCCGGTTACCCAATGCTGTCCCTTGTCCTGTTACCCAATGCTGTCCATTGTCCTGTTACCCAATGCTGTCCCCTGTCTGGTTACCCAATGCTGTCCCTTGTCCTGTTACCCAATGCTGTCCCCTGTCTGGTTACCCAATGCTGTCCCTTGCCCTTAGTATCCATCTGTACAGGACCATCAATTCAATCTGTTCCTCAGTTATCAGATAAGGCTCTGGTTAAACACACCTATCATAGAAGTTGTCTTTCTCATCTGATAGTTAAAATTAAAGGGTTAGATCTTTTTCAATTTGTGTAGAGAAACAGATATTTTTGTACAAATACATCAGAATCTCCAGTCAGTATTTTTTTATTTATTTTTTCAAAACAAATATTGCTAAGCTCTTACCTATCTCTTTGTATAGACTACACATATTTATATCTTTTTCCACTTTTTGAACCATTAGAGATATCTAAATAGGACTTGGAAATACAATTTGAGGCTCAAATATAATGTGTTGATTTTTTTTTTATTTCTGTTGATAATAATTGTTGAACAATTAAGTTTATACACAATGTAGGGCAGCATCAACATCTAACCTAGAAGGAAGGTTCTATCCCACCGGACCAGTTATAGAGCTGACCATTATATAACTCTGCAGCTGGATAAGGGTCATTTGGTACCACCGGTCAAGCTGACCATTACATAAGTCTGCAGCTTGGTAGTGTAGGGGTCAGTTGGTGCCAGTGGTCAAGCAGCTGGAATGTATTTGGCCATTATAGAGTAATATACACTACTGTGATTTAATCACCCTGGCCACTATAAATCTGGACTTCTGTCTGCCTCCTCTTTGTGTCCAGCCATAAAATGGTCATTCCAGGCATTCTAAACAGTGGTCACTTCCTTCAGAATCTGGGGCCACATAACTGGCCTGGTCAGTCTACTCTGGCCTGTCTACTTCAATCATTTATGTATTTGTACTTCCATGTGGCTATATTTAATGACCCTTACTTTAAAACTCAGGTTTCTGTACAAATGTTTAACAGAGAGATCAGTATTCTAGTGATATAATGGATACATCTATGACCATCATAGGTAGGTAGATTATATGCATCTAATAGACAGGTGTCCATTAAAGACAGGTGTATACATGGATCTGTTATAGATATTGAGTGTTTGTTACATACAAATCTCCATTTTACACAGGTATATAGTATAGACAGGTGGCCCTTACAGACTGGTATATACAGGTCTTAATAGTAAATATTATGTATAGCTGGCCATAGTAGACAAGTTTATATATATATGTATCTTTTATAGACAGGTGTAAATATGAATCTGTTATATACAAGTCCTTTATACACAGGTGATCATTATATATAGGTATATACATGGATCTGTTATAGACAATTGTCTGTTATACACAGGTGTCCCCTATAGACAGGTGTAAATATGGATGTTTTATATAAGTCCTTTATACACAGATGGCCATTATAGACAGGTGTATACATGGATCTGTTATATACAAGTCCTTTATACACAGGTGACCAGTATAGATAGGTGTATACATGGATCTGTAATAGAAAATTGTCTGTTATACACAGGTGGCCATTATAGACAGGTGTATTCATGGATCTGTTATAGACATTTGTCTGTTATATACAGGTTGCCATTATAGACAGGTGTATTCATGGATCTGTTATAGACATGTGTCTGTTATACAGAGTTGGCCATTATGGACAGGTGAATACATGGATATGTTATAGACATTTGTCTGTTATACACAGGTGGCCATTATAGACAGGTGTATACATGGATTTGTTATAGACAAGTGTCTGTTTTATAGAGGTGGCCATTATAGACAGGTGTATACATGGATCTGTTATAAACAGTCCTTTATAAACAGGGATAGACATTATAGATGAGGTGGTTTTTTTCTAAACAGGAAATTAATATTTCATGTTTTTGCCCCTGATATTTCCTGAATTCGAAAATCATTCAATTTGATGTTTTCTAATCAGTGACCATTAATCCCTAAAGTACCATTTGAAATCCCCTTAATGATTGGAGCCTGTAAGTGGTGTATATAAATACTGTGATAACAGAATATTGGCTAGTTAGCGAGAACACCAGTACTTATTGACCAGTATAATGGTAATCCCTATGGTCAACTAGTCTGAGGTCATCGGGTACACCTGACTGATGAAGTCACTACACTAATTAACACCTGTCAGCAGCCTCAGTCAGGTGTGACTGCTTCAGGAAGGGTTTACACGTTTTTTTCCACAAACTTCACTTGTGATCAGATATTACACATTCTCTTTGCCAACTCTTGTTATGTTTTTTAAACAGACAGTTTTGTTTGACAGTTAAATACCCTACATATACAGGTTTTACACGAGGGAACTGTTAAAACATCTAACAGCACTACCTAAACAGGATTAACTCATTCACCCCTGAAATTTTATAATGAACTATTCCAACCTTTGGATTGGTAGAGTTCAAATGTGTCTTTAGAGGTAAATGAATTAACATTGCTGAACTATAGAAGGTGACAGGTCTTATACATCACAGGGTCTCACAGCAGCTGTTCAATGCTACACAAACTCATCTCTCACCTTAAATACTTTAGAATATTTGTTCTTGTACTCTTGCAGAACTTAACATATATGAATTATTACAAAAAATACACAAACTGATTGGTATTACATTTATAGATAAAACTTAAGTTTTTGATCATCAATAATGATTAAGCTTTGTTAAATTAACTCTACTTCAAACTTACTTCAATCTCTGTTTAATTTACTGTACTTCAAACTCTGTTTAATTCACTCTACTTCAAACTCTGTTTAATTCACTCCACTTCAAACTCTGTTTAATTCACTCCACTTCAAACTCTGTTTAATTCACTGTACTTCAAACTCTGTTCAATTCACTCTACTTCAAACTCTGTTTAATTCACTCCACTTCAAACTCTGTTTAATTCACTCCACTTCAAACTTTGTTTAATCACTCTACTTCAAACTTTGTTTAATTCACTCTACTTCAAACTTTGTTTAATTCACTCTACTTCAAACTTAAATACACTACACTACGATTTCTCCTATCAGCTTTTTCTTAGAAGTCATCAGTGGTACAGAGATGTTGAGGCTAGCTTTGTGTCTACGTATGTTATTGTATGTTAAAACGGGGTCCACCATGGAAAGTACAGGAAGCCGGGTCAGTGCTTGAAAAGTTCTGGGAAAAAGGTATTCTAAAGAGAGCTGCTGGGAAATAGGTATACCAAAGAGAGCTACTGGGAATTAGGTATACCAAAGAGAGCTGCTGGGAATTAGGTATACCAAAGAGAGCTGCTGGGAAATAGGTATACCAAAGAGAGCTGCTGGGAATTAGGTATACCAAAGAGAGCTGCTGGGAATTAGGTATACCAAAGAGAGCTGCTGGGAATTAGGTATACCAAAGAGAGCTGCTGGGAATTAGGTATACCAAAGAGAGCTGCTGGGAATTAGGTATACCAAAGAGAGCTGCTGGGAATTAGGTATACCAAAGAGAGCTGCTGGGAATTAGGTATACCAAAGAGAGCTGCTGGGAATTAGGTATACCAAAGAGAGCTGCTGGGAATTAGGTATACCAAAGAGAGCTGCTGGGAAATAGGTATACCAAAGAGAACTGCTGGAATTGAATCAATATTACTTGAAAATACTGGAATATTAGACTTTGATTTGATTTGTTGTGTGGTAGGGGTTGATCTTTGATTTGTTGTGTGGTAGGGGTTGAACTTTGATTTGATGTGTGTAAGGGGTTGAACTTTGATTTGTTGTGTGGTAGGGGTTGAACTTTGATTTGATGTGTGGTAGGGGTTGAACTTTGATTTGTTGTGTGGTAGGGGTTGAACTTTGATTTGATGTGTGGTAGGTTTGATATGATTGTGGAGTCATAGCTATGGCAGATAAATATACTGTCAATACACAAGTCGAACTAGTATTGTTTCATGGTCTTGTAAAAATGTATTGTTCATTATGACGTAAACAAGTTAATTGTTAGACAGTAAGCTATTGATGTACATTTCTGTTTGCAGGTAAATATTGATGTATACTATGTGTAGGTGGAAACAAAAGCGCCAGTATCTGATAGGTCTACTGCCCTTGTTCTAGTAATACATAATGTTCCCTTATGCTGCAATTAGAAACAAAATTCCCTTATTGGCTTTATTTAAATGTTTATGTGTTGGCACTGCCGTTGTGTTACTTCTGCCTAATATACTTCATTCCTGAGCTACTGTTTAAACTCAAATGTTGTTTTATATAAATGAGAAATAGAACTGACACATATTGATAAAATTACCTGTTTATAAATACTGAGTAGATTTTTGAGAACTTTTCCTGATTTGATACAGTGTGAAGGAAGCTGATTAACAATTTCATTCCACAGCCATTTGTTCACTGCGTCATCACACTGGACGGACATTGTTTCATGTCTAGATGGGGTGTCGGGTGTCCTGGGCAGCATCACATGTGAAGGCTATGCATTACTGTCGGTCATGTAAAATAAATAAGGGGTGTATCATAGATGAAGGCTAGTGTGGAAATGAAGCACGAGTGTATCACATCTGAGGGAGATGTATTACCAATGGCTAGAGAGATAATCCTGCAGTATTGGGTGTATCAAAGGCATTTTGAATTAATTAACTTATATTAGGGTAGATTTGATCCCCTATAGGAGTTGTTGGTGTTATGTGGTGACTAATATTTGACAAGGCTATCACTTCCTTAACACTGCCATCTACAGACACAAAACCTCTATGGTCCTGCTCAGTGACCACAACAAAGCTTTGCCAGGGCTGTTACATCTCAGATTAAAACTATAGAACTTCCCCGAAAAAACAAATAGGATATCTTTAATATTTCATTTTTTTTTGGACTAAAATGAGCAGACAGTACTGCTGTTGTAACTAAGCAGTAGGCATGTGGTACTTGTAAATAAAAATATGATAGGCAGTGTTTTAGTAGAGCTGATGTTGTAACTAGTAGTGCTGGGAATCGGTCAAATATTCAAGATCGATAATCGGAACTCCACAATCGATCAATAATCGATTGTCAGTTTAAATGACCTACTCGTGTAACATAAGAGGCCGTCCGATTTATTATCTGATGTAATTGAGCCGACTGATGAGAAAATACTCGTATCTTGTTTTCTGTCAACACATGTACTGATTTGCAATGTCCCTGCGTGTAGAACTGTTTCTAGTCAAAGAATATGGAGTAAATTCAGCTTTGCTTATCATTTTCAACATGTGTTTGAAATATATGACCAATTCATCCTCACTGTCAAAGATTAGACCATGTTGTCAACGCTTATGTTTCATAATTTTCAATGAACAAAAAACACTGGGAGAATTCAGACAGAAGATGTTTCAACAGCGTAGCATTGAGGATAAATAGTTAAGCATGTGGTGCCCAAAAGAAACAGATTTCACTCAACCAAATACAAGGCGTAGGTGTAGCAGCACTTTCCCTTTGGCTTTGCTGGTGGCATACTCGTACTAGTAGATAAAATCTTACCAATAGTGATGTCAAATCCTTCAAGTCAACAACCGATCTGTCTGTAAGAACATTTCTTTATGTGTTCAGACCATTCCCAAGTAGAACACCTACACAAATGTGGTGTCTGACAATGCTCTTTTCATCGTCTCGGTAATATTCTTCAGATATCGTTACAGAAAGTTGTAAAAGATGAAGGAACAGAAAATGACATTTCATCCCCATGCTCTGTGGTTCAGTTCACACTCCCACAACTTTATATCAATATGTTTTGTATAGGGTGGATATAGTTAAGTAATATAAGGTTTTGTAGTCCTATGATACATATTGTTGACATAATATAGCCCAGCACAGCTAGGGGCTCATGTTTGTTCGTCAGCAATAGCATTTCATGTTATAGAACCATAGCACAATTTTTTTCTAAACATTTTCTTTAGGTTGGTAAGTATGGATTATGAAAAGTTCTTGTTACACAACCAATAAGTGTTTCTATGTGACATTTCAATGACTAGTACGGTATGTACACTGTCACCTTCAACAGACAAATGACCAGTAAAGCTTATGCACTTAATCGAGATGAGGGGGCTCATAGACTCTCGCACATCTATGACCAAGTATTAAACAAAGCATAGCTGAATTGAGTCATTTCGATTCATAAATAGCACCTATTTTACATACGCTTACAGCGTAGCCGAATCGACAACGATTTTGTGGACAACTGGTACACATTTTACACCTTTGTGTGCATATGCTTCACTGGCCATTTCTCTGATGAAGGTGACAGTGTACATACCGTACTAGTCATCGAAACATCACAAAGAAACTCTTATTGGTTGTGTAAAAAGAAATTTTCATAATCCATAGAACCATTTGCTAAAACACCCATTACTTATATTTACATTTTGATAGAGGAGCTATTGCTTTTCTTAGGAAGTTCATGCTTCTAACATCAGGGTCTGAAGTTCTTAGAACAGCAAAGTCGGTGTTGTCAGAGTTACACTGGTAATGTCACAAAGATGGTAGGTCACCTGACCAGGTAGTGTAATTATCATAAATGTATCACATTTGCTTGGCATTACGATGTGGATGTATATCAAATGTAGATATATTTAGCCAAATACAAGTTGAAGCCAACATCCAATATCTTTCCTGATTTATCTCAACACAAAGTGAAGTAAAGCCTTAACACTTCACATTGTTGATGTCTGTTTTCTGACATCAAGGAAGTTTTTTATTTGAAAAAATACCAACAGTGATATGAGATACTGAGTGATCTAAAAAATAGTTTTGCAATTAGCATGAGCCGACAAAACTTCTGTATAACCTGTCTCACTATCAATGTCGGTATGCTGCCGCCTGCTGGGTCCGACAAAACTTCTTTATGAATAACCTGTCTCACTATCAATGTCGATACACTGTCGCCTGCTGGGTCCGGGACTGTAGAACCTGTCTCACTATCAATGTCGGTAAGCTGTCGCCTCCTGGGTCCGACAAAACTTCTGTATACCCTGTCTCACTATCAATGTCGGTACACAGTCGCCTGCTGGGTCCGGGACTGTAGAACCTGTCTCACTATCAATGTCGGTACACTATCGCCTGCTGGGTCCGGGACTGTATAACCTGTCTCACTATCAATGGCGGTACACTGTCGCCTGCTGGGTTTAACAAAACTTCTGTATAACCTGTCTCAGGTCCGGGACTGTATAACCTGTCTCCCTATCAATGTAGGTACACTGTCGCCTGCTGGGGCCAACAAAACTTATGAATAACCTGTCTCCCTATCAATGTCGGTACGCTGTCGCCGGCTGGGTCCGACAAAACTTCTGTATAACCAGTCTCACTATCAATGTCGGTATGCTGCCGCCTGCTGGGTCCGACAAAACTTCTTTATGAATAACCTGTCTCACTATCAATGTCGGGACACTGTCGCCTGCTGGGTCCGGGACTGTAGAACCTGTCTCACTATCAATGTCGGTCCCCTGTCCCCTGCTGGGTCCGCCAAAACTTCTGTATAACCTGTCTCACGATCAATGTCGGTATGCTGTCGCCTGCTGGGTCCGACAATACTTCTGTATAACCTGTCTCACTATTGATCTAAAAAATAGTTTTGCAATTAGCATGAGCCGACAAAACTTCTGTATACCCTGTCTCACTATCAATGTCGGTACCCTGTCGCCTGCTGGGTCAGACAAAACTTCTGTATAACCTGTCTCCCTATCAATGTAGGTACACTGTCGCCTGCTGGGGCCAACAAAACTTATGAATAACCTGTCTCACTATCAATGTCGGGACACTGTCGCCTGCTGGGTCCGGGACTGTATAACCTGTCTCACTATCAATTTCGGTACGCTGTCGCCTGCTGGGTCTGACAAAACTTATGAATAACCTGTCTCACTATCAATGTCGGAACACTGTCGCCTGCTGGGTTCGGCAAAACTTCTGTATAACCTGTCTCAATATCAATGTCGGTACGCTGTCGCCTCCTGGGTCCGACAAAACTTCTGTATAACCCGTCTCACTATCAATGTCGGTACGCTGTCGCCTCCTGGGTCCGACAAAACTTCTGTATACCCTGTCTCACTATCAATGTCGGTACACTGTCGCCTGCTGGGCTTTACAAAACTTCTGTATAACCTGTCTCCCTATCAATGTAGGTACACTGTCGCCTGCTGGGGCCAACAAAACTTATGAATAACCTGTCTCACTATCAATGTCGATACACTGTCGCCTGCTGGGTCCGGGACTGTATAACCTGTCTCCCTATCAATGTCGGTACACTGTCGCCTGCTGGGTTCGACAAAACTTCTGTATAACCTGTCTCCCTATCAATGTCGGTACACTGTCGCCTGCTGGGCTTTACAAAACTTCTGTATAACCTGTCTCACGATCAATGTCGGTTCACTGTCGCCTGCTGGGTTTGACAAAACTTCTGTATAACCTGTCTCACTATCAATGTCGGTATGCTGTCGCCTGCTGGGTCCGACAAAACTTCTGTATAACCTGTCTCCCTATCAATGTCGGTCACTGTCGCCTGCTGGGGCCGACAAAACTTCTGTATAACCTGTGTCACTATAAATGTCGGTACGCTGTCGCCTCCTGGGTCCGACAATACTTCTGTATAACCTGTCTCACTGTCAATGTCGGTACGCTGTCGCCTGCTGGGTCCGACATAACTTCTGTATAACCTGTCTCACTATCAATGGCGATACGCCTGCTGGGTCCGACAAAACTTCTGTATAACCTGTCTCACTATCAATGTCGGTCACTGTCGCCTGCTGGGTCCGACAAAACTTCTGTATAACCTGTGTCACTATCAATGTCGGTACGCTGTCGCCTCCTGGGTCCGACAAAACTTCTGTATAACCTGTCTCACTGTCAATGTAGGTACGCTGTCGCCTGCTGGGTTCGACAAAACTTCTGTATAACCTGTCTCACTATCAATGTCGGTACACTGTCGCCGGCTGGGTTCGACAAAACTTCTGTATAACCTGTCTCACTATCAATGGCGGTACGCTGTCGCCTGCTGGGTCCGACAAAACTTGTGTATAACCTGTCTCCCTATCAATGTCGGTACGCTGTCGCCTGCTGGGTCTGACAAAACTTCTGTATAACCTGTCTCACTATCAATGGCGGTACGCTGTCGCCTGCTGGGTCCGACAAAACTTCTGGATAACCTGTCTCACTATCAATGTCGTTACGCTGTCGCCTGCTGTGTCCGACAAAACTTCTGTATACCCTGTCTTACTATCAATGTCGGTACGCTGGCCTCCTGGGGCTGACAAAACTTCTGTATAACCTGTTTCACTATCAATGGCGGTACGCTGTCGCCTGCTGGGTCCGACAAAACTTGTGTATAACCTGTCTCACTATCAATGTCGGTACGCTGTCGCCTGTTGGGTCTGACAAAACTTCTGTATAACCTGTCTCACTATCAATGTCGTTACGCTGTCGCCTGCTGTGTCCGACAAAACTTCTGTATAACCTGTCTTACTATCAATGTCGGTACGCTGGCCTGCTGGGTCTGACAAAACTTCTGTATAACCTGTTTCACTATCAATGTCGGTACGCTGTCGCCTGCTGGGTCCGACAAAACTTCTGTATAACCTGTCTCACTATCAATGTCGGTACGCTGTCGCCTGCTGGGTTCGGCAAAACTTCTGTATAGCCTGTCTCACTATCAATGTCGGTACGCTGTAGCCTGCTGGGTCCGACAAAACTTCTGCATAACCTGTCTCACTATCAATGTCGGTACACTGTCGCCTGCTGGGTCCGGGATAACAGCTCTAAAGGAGGTCATTCAGGAAAAAAGGAAACATTTCCTGTGAAATAGACAAAATGTAATGACCAGATTCTGGCCAGATTCTGTCAGGTATCGCCTCCTCATCACCAACCCCGGTACAGGTCATCTGGGTTTACCTGTGATCATTTTACCTGTAATCAAGCATTTCTTTGATGTATCATAATAAATGGAAGGACCCCAAGTGTGTGTTTTGATATTCAGGACAGGAAGTATTTAGCCTGGGCCTCACACCACTACAGAACAGGTCCCCTACATCACTACAGAACACTAAGTAATGTGGCTGGTGGCCAGCGTCACCTGTGAACGCCAGGTTTGATGTGCGGAGATGGGCTTCCAAGTTTCTACTTGACTCGTGTGTACGTGTCCTTTGATGAAGTAAATGAAAAACCTCCTGTATCATTTCATCCCTTCTATCTCAGTCTCTCTCTTTGATCGCCTTAAGTAGCTTTCATTTAGACATGTTTTTACATTAGATCCCTTTCCCTGTGATTTTCTCTCTTTGAAGGGTTTTAAATCTGCCACTTATTAGGAGTAGAAGATAAGATTGACACAAAAACGACCTGCCACATATTGTACTACAGCTGAAAGTAGATCTAAAGGAATTCTGCTATAGATGTTGTCCTTATGAACAAAATTAAAATCAATTATTTTAATGAGTTATGTGTTAAGAGTCTGATGTGCTTTTTGACAGATTTTTTTTCATGAACTTGTTTGTGCTATGAAGCATAATGTCAGGATTCAAGTTTTTAAACTACTCATCAAATCTTGACTGTACTACACCCTATTGTATGCCATAGTTTTTTACCGAATTTTAACTTTCCCCAAAGTTTAACTTATGCTTTTTTCGCACTCCGAAATGATATTATATATGGTATAATTTTCATTACAGTGAAATTCAGTACATAACAAACAACATCTAGTAATAACATGAGAAGGTTGCATGATTAATAAATACTTGGCAAATATGGATTTTACCAATGAAGGGCAATAATTTCCTGGCATACAGTTCAAATGTGGCAGGTTTTAATTGTACATAGGATTAAGTTCTTCCCACCCTTCGTAATACACATGTTTTTCTTGTCGTATTTTCGTGTTGTCATTTCCGTATTGCGTATCGGGCATTCCATTACCGTAGTGTAAAGTATAGTAACACCGGGTAAACAATAGTACACGTGCGTGACGATGATATGTCAACACCCGATATAGAGACTTACTAATAACTTGGAAATCATGTGTAATCACATGTACTTTAGAAATAAAGCTTATGATACAAAGATATAAATTAACTCACAGGAAAACACTGATATACAATCAGGTGACTTCGAGAAGGTCGTATTGAGGCGCATGGAATGCAGACTGATGTGTTTTGTTTACCGACCTCACCTGTACAAATGTACGTATCACGTATTAACAGTAGTTCACAAGCTCTTGGTCGCGAGTTACGCTCTGTCAGATAAATCGGTTCACAAATGCAATTACAATAACTCTGTGAAAATAGCGGTTTGTAAAATATCAAGATCCCTATAAAATGCAAGTGCATGTGCGTGCACGTAATAACGACATACCATGCGATAGCCTATGGTTACATATGTACCTGACATGCTAATATACCATGCGTAATCGGGCTATGGAATGATGTCCAAAGTGTACATGATTGAGAGTAATTTTGTTCCATAAAAGAACAGTAAATTGGCAATTTAAATATAGTAATTTAATTTATTTCCGTCGTTTTTGGTATAGTAAATAAAATAAGTGTCATTGTATAAATTCTATCCCTCTGCAAAAAGTTCCGATTTTTTCAAGGTAGGCAACTCGTATTTTGTATGAAACTATGTGTCCTGTTTGCTCTTAAGATTGTATTTAATAACTTTTATCCATACAATTTCAATAAAAAACGCTTTTTGTACCATTTTGTAGATATTTTATGATAAATAAAATATTTGTAGGGTTGATTAGCAATGGGTTTTTTCATTATTTTATTGTTGTAATAGTTTTGAATAATGCCAAACGCTCAAAAAATGTGAAATTGTTGAATTTGACAAAAAATCATTTTTTCTGTATTTTTTACAAAAGAATCCCCAGTTTATCGGAATGCTTAGATTTTCATAAAATCATCTCTGCATAATGACATAACCATTATGTGAAACTTTCATTGAATTCTGCTGGCTAATTGTGAAAGGGTGGAGCCTCCTTAAGGTCGCCTTCTAGCTTCGAGCTAGAGGGAATTTCCCTTTAGCTCAGTGGTAGAGCGTCTAACTAGGAGCCTGGAGATCGAGGGTTTGATCCCTGGTGGAAGCACACTATTCTCTTTCCTGTTACACAAATATAGAATTGAAGTATTGTCCTAAGAACATGGTGCAGATCCAGAAGCTGAACTGGCTGAATCTGTATTAAAAGTTTGTTTTAATCCTCAAAGGTTGATCGAGGAACAGGGAGTTGGGGGGATTTCAAGATGATATCATTTAAACGACAGGTTGTTTGGAGAGGAGTGTTGGTACGATGCAACGAGGCCCAGGAGAAACCTCCCAGGATTCCCATCTAATGATTAACTGGAAGATGTAGGGAGTATGATTGGACTATAATCTACTGGGGTCGTTTGTGGCTGTCCGTTATGTATCACTGGCCGTCCCAGGACACCTATCCAATCTCGCCTCCGTCTAAAGGTGTGTGCAGTTCACACCTGAAATCCAATGTGTGCTGTGTGAACAGGGTGTAATTGACCCTGGCTAGGTGTGAACAATGCAATAATGATGGGGATAGTCTCTTTGAACACTTCTTACATTCAGATTTTAATTATTTCAATTGATCATTCACCTGTAATCTGGGCCAGGCAGCTATCGACCACACCTGTGGAGAGACTACCCAGTGTACAGGTGCTTGTAGCCAGCATCAGGTAAAACCAGTTGTAGGGCTTTGATTAAGTGAGGGATTAATTACAAGGTTAGGGAGGATTTTTGATGGGAAGGCATTAGTTGTACAGTGTTCTTTGTTCAGTGGTAATATGGTGCAGGTAGCATGATACCTAGTCATATTTTACAGGTACCAGTGCTAACAATAGTTTCTCAATCAGTCAAGAACTGGCCAATTAAATGAAGATAAATAAAAACATCTCAAACCAATACTTACCTTTGCAACAATTACAGATAACAAATCAGCCTTGTAAGTAATCATTTCTGAAAAGTACATGTATGATTGATTGATGCGCTGTGTAAAACTCGAGAATATTATGAGAACACTTGGGATATATCCGTGTAGACCCAGGGTGGTAAAGTTTTATCAGGTCTGCTCACCCTACATTATTGATGATGATACAGATTTGGTGTGAGTTATACATTGGTTACACTAGATGTTATCTATACAGTGTGACATGCCTCACCATTTGTTTACGTATTGTTAGCTTAGTGGATATTTTCTTAATTTAATACATTAATACATTGTAATGCATTTTTTTGTCTTTTTTATTATGTTTATGTAGCAGATAATTCACTTAAACATGACTGAATTGATTTTATTACTAAGAGATTACTACAAATTCAGGAGATCCTATATTTGGCCAACTCATATAATGAGTTTAATTTGAACCTATGATAACTTGATCTGTCTAATACTGGATTTTCTTAAATTCTGACTTATGGCTGTATAAATATGATCTTTAATTAAGATATGATCTGTATTGTACATTAGGTAAAACAGGGATAATGTTATTCAAGCTAACTAATTGTGACTGTAGGACTTGTTGATGAAGCTGAGAAGACACTCATCTCTTGTCTGATGTTTGTGTAGTGACACATCTCCGATGAAGATAAATTTGTTTCATTTGCTGTTTTATTTTATACATACATCAATAATGTAGTTTGTAAAGGAAAATAACTGCCACTCTTTATCATCCAAAGCGGTCTTCGTTTTTTTTCTTCGGGGGAAAATCAAAAGAATGAATATGCTGGTTGATTTGTCAATAGGCGGGTTGATCGGAGGATCAATGAAAGCCATCTATCAGTGGTCCTGACCACGGCTCTCGTCGTCGTGGACCGGTCGATCACCTGACATAACCCTAGTCACGTAGGTAATACCAAGCCCGATTTTCTTCCCTTTTGAGGAAACCTGTGATCAAAGTATATTTTTCTCTTCAATTTTCCCAATCAATAAGCTACAGACAGGCTCACCAAAGCAACACTCGTCCCATGAACACAAGGCATTCTAGTTCTTTACGTTGAGTGATCAAAGCCTTCGCTGTGTTATACCGGGGGATTTCTGTGGGACAATTGGACTCTTCACTCGCTGTTGACAGGACTTGGCCAATTTAAAACAAACCATTATATATTTATGAATGTAATATGGTGTAAAATATTTCAAAAAACAGTTAATTTACTATGATTAGTAAGCAGTCGCGCTTGGGTCTGAATGTTTTATCGTGTCGTGAGAAAGGCTGGTCTCCTACAGTAGACTAAGTAACCACTGATACATGTAGACAGACTGGCAAAGAGAACACACATACATCTTATATTTACATTACTGAAAATATATACTGGAGTTGATATCATGGCAACAAAACCATCTACAGTACACTGTTCTTATAATTCAATAACAGATTGGTTTTATCTGAATTTAATTAAAATTATTGCGTTTACAGTCAATATTGACCCTAAATATCTATGATAGTTTCCACATAAAAATAATCACCTCTTTAAAATACCCTTTAATTTTTCTCTGAAAATCTTGTAACTCATCATTACATTGAAGTGGTTACTCTGAAAACCTTGAATCACAACTTTGATTTGGAGATGTTACTCTGAAAACCTTGAATCACAACTTTGATTTGGAGTTGTTACTCTGAAAACCGTTAATCACAACTTTGATTTAGAGTTGTTTCTTTGAAAACCTTGAATCACAACTTTGATTTGGAGTTGTTATTCTGAAAACCTTGAATCAAAACTTTGATTTGGAGTTGTTACTCTGAAAACCTTGAATCATAACTTTGATTTGGAGTTGTTACTCTGAAAACCTTGAATCACAACTTTGATTTGGAGTTGTTACTCTGAAAACCTTGAATCACAACTTTGATTTGGAGTTGTTACTCTGAAAACCTTGAATCACAACTTTGATTTGGAGTTGTTACTCTGAAAACCTTGAATCACAACTTTGATTTGGAGTTGTTACTCTGAAAACCTTGAATCACAACTTTGATTTGGAGTTGTTACTCTGAAAACCTTGAATCACAACTTTGATTTGGAGTTGTTACTCTGAAAACCTTGAATCACAACTTTGATTTGGAGTTGTTACTCTGAAAACCTTGAATCACAACTTTGATTTGGAGTTGTTACTCTGAAAACCTTGAATCACAACTTTGATTTGGAGTTGTTACTCTGAAAACCTTGAATCACAACTTTGATTTGGAGTTGTTACTCTGAAAACCTTGAATCACAACTTTGATTTGGAGTTGTTACTCTGAAAACCTTGAATCACAACTTTGATTTGGAGTTGTTACTCTGAAAACCTTGAATCACAACTTTGATTTGGAGTTGTTACTCTGAAAACCTTGAATCACAACTTTGATTTGGAGTTGTTACTCT
Organism: Mizuhopecten yessoensis; assembly: GCF_002113885.1. NCBI lineage: Eukaryota > Metazoa > Mollusca > Bivalvia > Pectinida > Pectinidae > Mizuhopecten > Mizuhopecten yessoensis. The sequence goes on from NW_018404557.1 coordinate 659,018, forward strand.
GAAAACCTTGAATCACAACTTTGATTTGGAGTTGTTACTCTGAAAACCTTGAATCACAACTTTGATTTGGAGTTGTTACTCTGAAAACCTTGAATCACAACTTTGATTTGGAGTTGTTACTCTGAAAACCTTGAATCACAACTTTGATTTGGAGTTGTTACTCTGAAAACCTTGAATCACAACTTTGATTTGGAGTTGTTACTCTGAAAACCTTGAATCACAACTTTGATTTGGAGTTGTTACTCTGAAAACCTTGAATCACAACTTTGATTTGGAGTTGTTACTCTGAAAACCTTGAATCACAACTTTGATTTGGAGTTGTTACTCTGAAAACCTTGAATCACAACTTTGATTTGGAGTTGTTACTCTGAAAACCTTGAATCACAACTTTGATTTGGAGTTGTTACTCTGAAAACCTTGAATCACAACTTTGATTTGGAGTTGTTACTCTGAAAACCTTGAATCACAACTTTGATTTGGAGTTGTTACTCTGAAAACCTTGAATCACAACTTTGATTTGGAGTTGTTACTCTGAAAACCTTGAATCACAACTTTGATTTGGAGTTGTTACTCTGAAAACCTTGAATCACAACTTTGATTTGGAGTTGTTACTCTGAAAACCTTGAATCACAACTTTGATTTGGAGTTGTTACTCTGAAAACCTTGAATCACAACTTTGATTTGGAGTTGTTACTCTGAAAACCTTGAATCACAACTTTGATTTGGAGTTGTTACTCTGAAAACCTTGAATCACAACTTTGATTTGGAGTTGTTACTCTGAAAACCTTGAATCACAACTTTGATTTGGAGTTGTTACTCTGAAAACCTTGAATCACAACTTTGATTTGGAGTTGTTACTCTGAAAACCTTGAATCACAACTTTGATTTGGAGTTGTTACTCTGAAAACCTTGAATCACAACTTTGATTTGGAGTTGTTACTCTGAAAACCTTGAATCACAACTTTGATTTGGAGTTGTTACTCTGAAAACCTTGAATCACAACTTTGATTTGGAGTTGTTACTCTGAAAACCTTGAATCACAACTTTGATTTGGAGTTGTTACTCTGAAAACCTTGAATCACAACTTTGATTTGGAGTTGTTACTCTGAAAACCTTGAATCACAACTTTGATTTGGAGTTGTTACTCTGAAAACCTTGAATCACAACTTTGATTTGGAGTTGTTACTCTGAAAACCTTGAATCACAACTTTGATTTGGAGTTGTTACTCTGAAAACCTTGAATCACAACTTTGATTTGGAGTTGTTACTCTGAAAACCTTGAATCACAACTTTGATTTGGAGTTGTTACTCTGAAAACCTTGAATCACAACTTTGATTTGGAGTTGTTACTCTGAAAACCTTGAATCACAACTTTGATTTGGAGTTGTTACTCTGAAAACCTTGAATCACAACTTTGATTTGGAGTTGTTACTCTGAAAACCTTGAATCACAACTTTGATTTGGAGTTGTTACTCTGAAAACCTTGAATCACAACTTTGATTTGGAGTTGTTACTCTGAAAACCTTGAATCACAACTTTGATTTGGAGTTGTTACTCTGAAAACCTTGAATCACAACTTTGATTTGGAGTTGTTACTCTGAAAACCTTGAATCACAACTTTGATTTGGAGTTGTTACTCTGAAAACCTTGAATCACAACTTTGATTTGGAGTTGTTACTCTGAAAACCTTGAATCACAACTTTGATTTGGAGTTGTTACTCTGAAAACCTTGAATCACAACTTTGATTTGGAGTTGTTACTCTGAAAACCTTGAATCACAACTTTGATTTGGAGTTGTTACTCTGAAAACCTTGAATCACAACTTTGATTTGGAGTTGTTACTCTGAAAACCTTGAATCACAACTTTGATTTGGAGTTGTTACTCTGAAAACCTTGAATCACAACTTTGATTTGGAGTTGTTACTCTGAAAACCTTGAATCACAACTTTGATTTGGAGTTGTTACTCTGAAAACCTTGAATCACAACTTTGATTTGGAGTTGTTACTCTGAAAACCTTGAATCACAACTTTGATTTGGAGTTGTTACTCTGAAAACCTTGAATCACAACTTTGATTTGGAGTTGTTACTCTGAAAACCTTGAATCACAACTTTGATTTGGAGTTGTTACTCTGAAAACCTTGAATCACAACTTTGATTTGGAGTTGTTACTCTGAAAACCTTGAATCACAACTTTGATTTGGAGTTGTTACTCTGAAAACCTTGAATCACAACTTTGATTTGGAGTTGTTACTCTGAAAACCTTGAATCACAACTTTGATTTGGAGTTGTTACTCTGAAAACCTTGAATCACAACTTTGATTTGGAGTTGTTACTCTGAAAACCTTGAATCACAACTTTGATTTGGAGTTGTTACTCTGAAAACCTTGAATCACAACTTTGATTTGGAGTTGTTACTCTGAAAACCTTGAATCACAACTTTGATTTGGAGTTGTTTTTTTGAAAACCTTGAATCACAACTTTGATTTGGGGTTGTTACTCTGAAAACCTTGAATCATAACTTTGATTTGGAGTTGTTACTCTGAAAACCTTGAATCACAACTTTGATTTGGAGTTGTTCCTCTGAAAACCTGAAATCATGACTTTGTTTTAAAGAAGTTTCTCCAAAATATATATTTTTTAACTGGAAGTTGTGTGTCTGGTATTGTCCTGAGAATATTAGAACAGTTACATACATTAAGTAAGGTTAGAGTGTTGTGGTATTGAGAACCTGATCAGGTCACAGGCGACCTAGTGGTATACACTATACATTGGTTAGGGTTAAATCAGTAGCAGTACACCAAATACAGTCCACTGACCGAGACTTTCAGTAATACTCGGGCTGTGTTTACAATAGTTATTTCCATGCAAGTCTACCACATCAGCAATTCATGTATTCAGCTTTGTGCTTTCTTGTCTGGTGATCAAAAACAAGCATGTCGCCAGTTAAATGTCCAACAAAGCTTCATAAGGCAGATACGTGACCTTGACTAGCCCTGTGTGACCTTGAATAGCTTGCTGCAACCTGACTCTGGCCCCTAGGGGCGGGCTACACGACATATGTTACCTTATAAAGATTGTTTCATTATTGCTTCGTTACCATTCCCACCAACTTCCCATTTAAACAAGAGGTATATTAGTCAGGTAAAGGTGAGTGGTGTAATGATTAAACAGGTGTGTTCATGTACAAACTCAGGAATAGTCTCGATACAAACTCAGGTATAGTCTCCATACATACTCAGGTATAGTCTCCATACGAACTTAGGTATAGTCTCCATACATACTCAGGCATAGTCTCGATACATACTCAGGTAAAGTCTCGATACAAACTCAGGTATAGTCTCGATACAAACTCAGGTATAGTCTCCATACAAACTTAGGTATAGTCTCCATACATACTCAGGTATAGTCTCGATACATACTCAGGTAAAGTCTCGATACAAACTCAGGTATAGTCTCGATACAAACTCAGGTAAAGTCTTCATACAAACTCAGGTATAGTCTCCATACATACTCAGGTATAGTCTCGATACAAACTCAGGTATAGTCTCCATACAAGCTCAGGTATAGTCTCCATACAAACTTAGGTATAGTCTCCATACAAACTCAGGTATAGTCTCCATACATACTCAGGTATAGTCTTCATACAAACTCCGGTATAGTCTCCATACAAACTCAGGTATAGTCTCGATACAAACTTAGGTATAGTCTCCATACAAACTCAGGTATAGTCTCGATACAAACTCAGGTATAGTCTCGATACAAACTCAGGTATAGTCTCCATACAAACTCAGGTATAGTCTCCATACAAACTCAGGTATAGTCTCCATACAAACTCAGGTATAGTCTCCATACAAACTCAGGTATAGTCTCCATACAAACTCAGGTATAGTCTCCATACAAACTCAGGTATAGTCTCCATACAAACTCAGGTATAGTCTCCATACAAACTTAGGTATAGTCTCCATACATACTCAGGTATAGTCTCCATACAAACTCAGGTATAGTCTCCATACAAACTTAGGTATAGTCTCCATACAAACTCAGGTATAGTCTCCATACAAACTCAGGTATAGTCTCCATACAAACTTAGGTATAGTCTCCATACATACTCAGGTATAGTCTCCATACAAACTCAGGTATAGTCTCCATACAAACTTAGGTATAGTCTCCATACAAACTCAGGTATAGTCTCCATACAAACTTAGGTATAGTCTCCATACATACTCAGGTATAGTCTCCATACAAACACAGGTATAGTCTCCATACATACTCAGGTATAATCTCCATACAAACTCAGGTATAGTCTCGATACAAACTTAGGTATAGTCTCCATACAAACTCAGGTATAGTCTCCATACAAACACAGGTATAGTCTCGATACAAACTTAGGTATAGTCTCCATACATACTCAGGTATAGTCTCGATACAAACTTAGGTATAGTCTCCATACATACTCAGGTATAGTCTCCATACAAACACAGGTATAGTCTCCATACATACTCAGGTATAATCTCCATACAAACTCAGGTATAGTCTCCATACAAACTCAGGTATAGTCTCCATACAAACTCGGGTAAAGTCTCCATACAAACTCGGGTACAGAAAGTCTCCATTTATTACCAAATTTTAAGCATATTTAGCAGAATCTTGTTACCAGTAGGAATAATGGATGAACAGGTGGGATTTGGAAATGTCACACATTTTGTCTGAAAACTTTGTGTTTACTGCTCACAGTTTCACCCCATATTGAAATCAACTATAAAATTGATTTTCTGTTCAACAAATATAAAAACACACATAAAATCTGTTTTACATAATTGATACAAGCAGGTCTAGGGGACAGAAATTGTAGGCCTAATGGCTAATGTGAGCATGGTGCAGAAGGGGAATGCTAATGGCCATTCAGAAAGCATGTCTTAGGGAGGGATCTGTTAAACCTAAAGGCTGCCACTGCTATTGTCCATGTTTATTTGTCCATTATTACATATTCCCAGTTCCAAACAGCAACACATGGAGGTAAAATGTACCGGCCCTAATTAAAATGGGCCAAGTATGGAAGTTCTTTTTATTTCCCTGATAAAACATGTTAAAAACAAGATAAAAGGTGATGGCCAGCTGTTGTTAGCGTCCTGCATTCATGTAAAACACAGATAGAGAAATATTGCCCGTGCACTAATATGCAGATACATTTATATGATATGCCTTATCTCAACAACCATTGAAATTTTAGTAGCTATTCAACAAAAAATAAATCACTATTTTTTTTTTAAGTTGGCATAAATTTATCATTCATGGATGAAAATGATAAAAACGGGACTTGTCCTGTTGACGGTAGGAGACCTGTCTGTAGAACCTGTCTATAGTGGGCACTGATCACCAATCAGTCAGCTTTATTTGATTTCCTCCTTTGAAGATGATCTCTGTGCCACTCTAAACAACATGTGATCCAACAACTTCGGACATGAATTACAACCAATGTAATTTATATGATAATGTAATTATCATTTAATGTATAACTTGCAAATGAAGAAATTGATGGTTTAATATTTCAAAAGGCTGTCATATGAATAATTCGTGCAATAAAGAAGATAATTTAAGGTGTTGTGCAAATAGTTTATAAGATTCTATATTTTGTTGAATGTTGATGAGGTGATTTGAAAGAATTAGGAAAGGCTCAATTTCTTTGCTATAAATTTGAAAAGAACTGCATATATTAACTTGGCTGGTGACGTAATTAAAACAGAGGTGTTTGGTAAATTGTATAGAGGAAGTGTTTACACACTAAACATTGAATAAAAAGTAGGAAGGCTTTGATTGGTTCTCCACGGGGGTATACGTACACGTGCAAAGACCTCTGACATTGAGATTGGTTACAAAGCTGGTTTTTCTTTTCCAATTTCATGTTTTTTTTATTTTATTCTGCTTCTGTAGAAAATGAGAATGGAGGGTGGCCTCACAACCGGAGGTCTAGCAGACATCACTCTGTAAACTTCTATCTCCGATTATCTTAACAACGACTTCTTAGATATGAGGAAAGGCAAGAAATTTTCAAGACAGCTTTCATATTTGATTTAAAGATAATATATATAAAGATATAACTTCAAAGTGAAGTTTGCATGTACCTGGTAGGGTAATGCTGTAGGGTACCGTATTAGGACCTGTATTGACTTGTATGTGTATTTAAATACTTGTGATTTACCATCATTATTTAGCCTGCACATTTTCATGGTTAAAGCTTGAGACACCTATGTGTGTCTTCTCCCATGACAGGGTGGGGATGGCCGGCTGTCCGTCTTCTAATTCTACATCAAAGGCGACCCACGCACACTAATAGGTACAATTGTGGTGCTAATAGACCCTCGTCTATTGTTCACCTGTCAGGACGTTTCTTTGTAACTATTTATATCTCGTCATCTTATCTGTATCTATAGATATCTTGTGTTGTCTGTAGAGGTGGACTGTATATTGTTACACTGTCGTAGACCGAACACAAGTTGGTGATCCTTGTAGACAGAAAAGTGGCCCAATATTATGTCCTTTAAGTAGAAGTTCTTGTAGTGAAAGAATCCACTTCTGCCTATCAGAGACGTATAAAGCCATATTGTAGTGTATATGTCTCTGTGCCTATACACTACTGTCTATCAGAGACATATAAAGCCTTATTGTAGTGTATATGTCTCTGTGCCTATATACTTCTGTCTATCAGAGACATATAAAGACATATAGTAGTGTATACGTCTCTGTGCCTATACACTAATGTCTATCAGAGACATATAAAGAAATATAGTAGTGTATATGTCTCTGTGCCTATACACTACTGTCTATCAGAGACATATAAAGACATATAGTAGTGTATACGTCTCTGTGCCTATACACTTCTGTCTATCAGAGACATAAAAAGACATATAGTAGTGTATACATCTCTGTGCCTATACACTTCTGCCTATCAGAGACATATAAAGACATATAGCAATAAAAACGTCTCTGTGCCTATACACTTCTGTCTATCAGAGACAAAAAAAAAGCCATATAGTAGTATATACGTCTCTGTGCCTGATATCTAATATTTTATGGTCCTAATACACAGGTAATATCTGATATTTTATGGTCCTTATATGCAGGTGATATCTGATATTTTATTATCCTAATACACAGGTGATCCCTGATATATTGTGGTCCTAATACACAGGTGATATCTGATATATTGTGGTCCTAATACACAGGTGATATCTGATATTTATGGTCCGAATACACATGTGATGCCTGCTATATTGTGGTCCTAATACACAGGTGATATCTGATATTTTATGGTACTTATATGCAGGTGATATCTGATATTTAATGGTCCTAATACACAGGTGATATCCAATATTTTATGGATTTTTGGATATGTTGATTATTTTCAATCTGAGGAAATATGATATGTAATGTCATTCTTACCTCTCTCCGTCTGGAATCTGCGTACATTGGAGACCAAAGTGTGTTGGTGTTATTGAGTACATTTCTAGCTATCCTCTCATTCTTGTAACATTGGCTTTAACATGATAATGTTATTATGCGAATTGGCAAGAGATAAGGAAATGACAATAAATTCAAACATAAACTTTGGTTTTGTTAGAAATTCATGGTTATATCTACATATTCATAAAAGTAAGAGACCTAAACAATTATATCTCCTGGTTTTATGTTCGTAAAACATCCACGTCCAATCTTACTGACTAGAGGTTGTCAGGCTCGGTACTATTGAAAATAAGTTCAAGGCCATTGTGAGTCATATGAAGGTCACAGTGACTCACAAGGTCATTTGAATTCCTGATCAATCATGCTGAGACCATCGCTGTAAGTTGTAACCCTCGTCACAAGCTGTCTACGTATTAGATAACCACATTTATACAAATTATTTCATTTCCTCGATATTCATTTTCTAATAAATTGATTTTTTTTCTCATTTTTTCAGATGGAGGAAATGAGGAATGAATCATCGAGGAAGCTGGCTAATACAACCCAGGGGAGGAACAAGCTAAAGAACCATACATTTAAAGTCTAGCTGTATCCTCACTTCTGTAACATCATGCAATATAATGGTTCATATAAAGACATACAATAGACACTCACACCATGTTGTATTTTATTTGGAACTCTTCATACAGTCAAGTGTTTTGTATTTTAACATCAAATTGTCTTTATTAATACAAATATTACAGTGCTAATATAGTGATAACATATCACATATGGTCCAGGAATACAATAGCTTGATACAGACTGGTCCAGGAATACAATATCTTGATACACACTGGTCCAGGAATACAATAGCTTGTTACAGACGGGTCCAGGAATACAATAGCTTGATACAGACTGGATCAGGAATACAATAGCTTGTTACAGACTGGTCCAGGAATACAATAGTTTGATACAGACTGGGCCAGGAATACAATAGCTTGATACAGACTGGTCCAGTAATACAATAGCTTGATACAGACTGGTCCAGGAATACAATAGCTTGGTACAGACTGGTCCAGGAATACAATAGCTTGTTACAGACTAGTCCAGGAATACAATAGCTTGTTACAGACTGGTCCAGGAATACAATAGCTTGATACATACTGGTCCAGGAATACAATAGCTTGTTACAGACGGGTCCAGGAATACAATAGCTTGATACAGACTGGTCCAGGAATACAATAGCTTGATACAGACTGATCCTGGAATACAATAGCTTCATATATATAGACTGGTCCAGGAATACAATAGCTTGATACAGACTGGTTCAGGAATACAATAGCTTGTTACAGACTGGTCCAGGAATACAATAGCTTGATACAGACTGGTCCAGGAATACAATAGCTTGATACAGACTGGTCCAGGAATACAATAGCTTGATACAGACTGGTCCAGGAGTACAATAGCTTGTTACAGACTGGTCCAGGAATACAATAACTTCATATAGACTGGTCCAGGAATACAATAGCTTGATACAGACTGGTCCAGGAATACAATAGCTTCATACAGACTGGTCCAGGAGTACAATAGCTTGTTACAGACTGGTCAGGGAATACAATAGCTTGTTACAGACTGGTCCAGGAATACAATAGCTTCATACAGACTGGTCCAGGAGTACAATAGCTTGTTACAGTCTGGTCTAAGAATACAATAGCTTGAATTGGTCCACGAAAGCAAAAGCTTGGTCCAGGAATACAACAGTTTGAATCAACTTACCTATTTGCTGTTTTGCAGTGTCTGCCAAGGGGTGAGATCCAATAGGGGAAATGGATGTTAAATTCTAAATACTTACATTTCTTCAGTATGGGGGAAGGAAGTGTAACTAGTTTGGTCTAAAGCTTTATCGATTAAGTCAAAGGGTTTACATGTTGTATTAACTAGTGTTAGTCTAAATCTCATTTAGCAATCTAGTGAAATAAGCATTGTCAATTATTTTATGATAAGTGTAAATTCTGAAATTTATCTCATATCTTTTTAAAAAATCAACTACATTCGATGGAAAATTTTCGTGACATGATTCGACCAATCATAACAACAGATAGCCACACTGAACACTAATATGACAGCCAAAACTGAACAGTTTCCACCAATCACTGATCAGGTTTTAACGACCGGTTTATCAGGCTATTTCGCCAGGTTTGGTTTCGTTCAGACCAGAGATAAAACAAAATGAAGTGGACAAGTAAATAATTAGCAGAGACAAGATTTCTGATGTATCCTTAACAATCGTACCAAAACCATTCCTCTCCTTATTCGTATCAAGGAGTCGTGGCATATAATGACTCTATTAAATCACTACAAATACACTGTTTGAATGTTTTTAATCCAATTCTCTATATCCAATACAGTCACTGATAAAAAAAGGAATGGCTAGGCTTGAAGAGTTGTCTAAGGAATGGAAACTGTATTGTTCTCCAGCGTTAAATGGACATTGGATTTTTCTCCACGATTCCATTATCAGACTGTTGATTTATGCGTAGTTTGTTTGACGCTATCTGCCCGACTCCTCCATTAGTGCTATCTCTTGGTAAAGGAAGACAAAAAAACACAGAAGTACAGTGTAATGCATTGTTATTGTACAAATGGCGCAAAGTCTCGCATTCAAAGCCGAGTGAAAAAGATTTTTCTTTCACTTCAAGAATCAATCTTAAAAGAAGAATCCAAGTCACAGTGAGATAAGGGATGGAATCAATATACATGGTTTGTTCCTTGTATCACAGTAAAGGGATATTGATGGTATAAATATACATGGTTTGTCCCTTGTTTCACAGTGAAGGGATATTGATGGTATAAATATACATGGTTTGTCCCTTGTTTCACAGTGAAGGGATATTGATGGTATAAATATACATGGTTTGTCCCTTGTTTCAATGTTAGGGAATAGTGATTGTTTCAATATACATTGTTTGTCCCTCAATTCACAGTCAGAGTAGACTGTTCAGTTGGTATGAATAAACATGTTTTTTCCCTGTTTCACAGTAAGAGAAATTGATGGTATCACTGTACATGGTTTGTCCCTTGTTTCTCAGTGAGAAAAGATTAAGTGTACAAATATATACATGGTTTATGCCTTGTTACAAAGTTAGAGGGGAGTTGTTGTAAAAGTAAACCTATTGTGTCCCCTGTCTCACTGTGATAAAGGGTGTAGATATATATCCGGGGAGCAGTGCTAGTGTCATGTGTAGATCTAACCCAGGATAAGACCTTTTGTCAGTACTCTGTTTCAGCATTGTGGCGGATGTTTCAATATCCCTGGAGGTTGATCAATTTGAATATGTTTTGTCCGGGGTGCAGATAAATGTGAATTGTTTAAGATTGGTATAAAGTGACATTAGCTAATGCCATCAAGCTGTATCAGACACATCTGCTGTGATGGGAACCTGATACCACTAGAAATGCCTTTTAGTGTGCCGTGCTTTTCTGTTTTTACTGGACAGTACCAGATGGATGCACTAGAGTATGCCTTACTGTGTTTGTCAAGGATATTACTTACAAAGTGATGAATTGGTCGTATTTGATAGTATATTCATCCTCTCTCGATGGAGGAATTTTATTGACTCTATATCTATTTCTAAGTTGATGAATAAGCAGTAACTGATTGTTCCATAAAAGATGAAAATAACATCTTCTGGTCATCAAATTAAAACATATTCAATATCATAACTCAGTTAGGTTGTTTATGGGAATTAATAAACTTCAATCACATAAGTAAGCTTAATTAAAGCTATTTAAAATTCCTCTCATAGTAAAAGTTTTTAAAAATTAATTACAAGTACACTAATGCACTTGTAAGCAATAGGTATAAATGTTGGGCATGGGGAGGGAAGTGATAGTTCACTGGGCTATGGGGAGGGAGGCCATAGTTCACTGGGTTATCGGGAGGGAGACCATAGTTCACTGGGCTATGGGGAGGGAGGCCATAGTTCACTGGGTTATCGGGAGGGAGACCATAGTTCACTGGGCTATGGGGAGGGAGGCCATAGTTCACTGCGTTATCGGGAGGGAGACCATAGTTCACTGGGTTATGGGGAGGGAGACCATAGTTCACTGGGTTATGGGGAAGGAGACCATAGTTCACTGGGTTATGGGGAGGGAGACCATAGTTCACTGGGTTATGAGGAGGAAGGCCATAGTTCACTGGGCTATGGGGAGGAAGGCCATAGTTCACTGGGCTATGGGGAGGAAGGCCATAGTTCACTGGGCTATGGGGAGGAAGGCCATAGTTCACTGGGCTATGGGGAGGAAGGCCATAGTTCACTGGGCTATGGGGAGGAAGGCCATAGTTCACTGGGCTATGGGGAGGAAGGCCATAGTTCACTGGGCTATGGGGAGGAAGGCCATAGTTCACTGGGCTATGGGGAGGAAGGCCATAGTTCACTGGGCTATGGGGAGGAAGGCCATAGTTCACTGGGCTATGGGGAGGAAGGCCATAGTTCACTGGGCTATGGGGAGGAAGGCCATAGTTCACTGGGCTATGGGGAGGAAGGCCATAGTTCACTGGGCTATGGGGAGGAAGGCCATAGTTCACTGGGCTATGGGGAGGAAGGCCATAGTTCACTGGGCTATGGGGAGGAAGGCCATAGTTCACTGGGCTATGGGGAGGAAGGCCATAGTTCACTGGGCTATGGGGAGGAAGGCCATAGTTCACTGGGCTATGGGGAGGAAGGCCATAGTTCACTGGGCTATGGGGAGGAAGGCCATAGTTCACTGGGCTATGGGGAGGAAGGCCATAGTTCACTGGGCTATGGGGAGGAAGGCCATAGTTCACTGGGCTATGGGGAGGAAGGCCATAGTTCACTGGGCTATGGGGAGGAAGGCCATAGTTCACTGGGCTATGGGGAGGAAGGCCATAGTTCACTGGGCTATGGGGAGGAAGGCCATAGTTCACTGGGCTATGGGGAGGAAGGCCATAGTTCACTGGGCTATGGGGAGGAAGGCCATAGTTCACTGGGCTATGGGGAGGAAGGCCATAGTTCACTGGGCTATGGGGAGGAAGGCCATAGTTCACTGGGCTATGGGGAGGAAGGCCATAGTTCACTGGGCTATGGGGAGGAAGGCCATAGTTCACTGGGCTATGGGGAGGAAGGCCATAGTTCACTGGGCTATGGGGAGGAAGGCCATAGTTCACTGGGCTATGGGGAGGAAGGCCATAGTTCACTGGGCTATGGGGAGGAAGGCCATAGTTCACTGGGCTATGGGGAGGAAGACCATAGTTCACTGGGCTATGGGGAGGGAGGCCATAGTTCACTGGGCTATGGGGAGGAAGGCCATAGTTCACTGGGCTATGGGGAGGAAGGCCATAGTTCACTGGGCTATGGGGAGGAAGGCCATAGTTCACTGGGCTATGGGGAGGAAGGCCATAGTTCACTGGGCTATGGGGAGGAAGGCCATAGTTCACTGGGCTATGGGGAGGAAGGCCATAGTTCACTGGGCTATGGGGAGGAAGGCCATAGTTCACTGGGCTATGGGGAGGAAGGCCATAGTTCACTGGGCTATGGGGAGGAAGGCCATAGTTCACTGGGCTATGGGGAGGAAGGCCATAGTTCACTGGGCTATGGGGAGGAAGGCCATAGTTCACTGGGCTATGGGGAGGAAGGCCATAGTTCACTGGGCTATGGGGAGGAAGGCCATAGTTCACTGGGCTATGGGGAGGAAGGCCATAGTTCACTGGGCTATGGGGAGGGAGGCCATAGTTCACTGGGTTATGGGGAGGAAGGCCATAGTTCACTGGGCTATGGGGAGGAAGGCCATAGTTCACTGGGCTATGGGGAGGAAGGCCATAGTTCACTGGGCTATGGGGAGGAAGGCCATAGTTCACTGGGCTATGGGGAGGAAGGCCATAGTTCACTGGGCTATGGGGAGGAAGGCCATAGTTCACTGGGCTATGGGGGGAGACCATAGTTCACTGGGCTATGGGGAGGGAAGTGATAGTTCACTGGGCTAAAGGGGGAGACCATAGTTCACTGGGCTATGTGGAGGGAGGCCATAGTTTACTGTGCTATGGGGAAGGAAGTGATAGTTCACTGGGCTATGGGGGAGACCATAGTTCACTGGGCTATGGGGAGGAAGGTCATAGTTCATTGGGCTATGGGGAGGAAGGTCATAGTTCATTGGGCTATGGGGAGGGAAGTGATAGTTCACTGGGCTACGGGGGGAGACCATAGTTCACTGGGCTATGGGGGGAGACCATATTTCACTGGGCTATGGGGAGGGAGGCCATAGTTCACTGGGCTATGGGGAGGGGGCCATAGTAAACTGGGCTATGGGGAGACCATAGTTCGCTGGGCTATGGGGGAGACCATAGTTCGCTGGGCTATGGGGAGGAAGGCCATAGTTCACTGGGCTATGGGGAGGAAGGCCATAATTCACTGGGCTATGGGGAGGGAGGCCATAGTTCACTGGGCTATGGGGAGGAAGGCCATAGTTCACTGGGCTATGTGGAGGGAGGCCATAGTTCACTGGGCTATGGGGAGGAAGGCCATAGTTCACTGGGCTATGGGGAGGAAGGCCATAGTTCACTGGGCTATGGGGAGGAAGGCCATAGTTCACTGGGCTATGGGGAGGAAGGCCATAGTTCACTGGGCTATGGGGAGGGAAGTGGAAGTTATCTGGGCTATGTGGAGGGGGGCCATATTTCACTGGGCTATGGGGAAGGAAGCCATATTTCACTGGGCTATTGGAAAGAGGCCATATTTCACTGGGCTATGGGGAATGAGGTCCTAGTGTACTGGGCTATGGGGAGGGAGGCCATAGTTCACTTGGCTATGTGGAGGGGGGGCCATAGTTAACATGGGCTATTGGGGGAGACCATAGTTCGCTGGGCTATGGGGAGGGAGGCCATATTTCACTGGGCTATTGGGAATGAGGTCCTAGTGTACTGAGCTATGGGGAGGGAGGCCATAGTTCACTTGGCTTCTGCAAGGTCCAGTGGCGAAGCCCTAGGAAGATGGTCTATGTTTTAGTGAAGACCGCCAGACGCTCTACGATTACTGCTGTTGGGTATACATTGCAAAACAGTATACAGGACAAGAGCTGTTATGGTTTTTCCATCAAGAAAATGAAACAAAAATGTTTGAGTACATCTCTATAGACACTGTGTTTGATCTGTTTCCCCTCCGATAATTCACTCTAATTCACCATTCTGCTCAGTCGATCTTGCATGAATTTCATGACGGCAGTTCCATTCACAAGATGCTTAGATTGCTATACCTTTTCTACCTAATTAGGGCTGTTCATCAAAGGGTGAAAATACCTATGGTTTTTGTTATCTTTTCTGTTCTTCTACACAAAATTCTTTACACATATTCCTTCTAAATGGCAAAAGGTATCACATCCATGATCTTTTTACCTGTACAGAAGGCGTCATTGCAACATTTTCAAGCAGGTCAACAAACCAGACATGACGTTCTACATTTTGTGTGTGTATATCTGAAAACGGAAATAACTCAAAAACTATTAATTATACAGCGTTCATGCAATGATACCATTTGTAGATAGGGGTCAGGTCTAACTTTTTTTAGGTCACCTGAGACGAAGTGACCTATTCTAATCGCCTTTTGTCCGTCGTTGTCTGTCGTCCGTCGTCCGTCCATAAACAATTTATATTTTCGACTTCTTCTCAGGGGGTTTAGTGTTCTCACAACATCTAAGATCCCATGACGACGGTGCCTAGGGAATCACCATTGAAAAGGCAGAATAGACTCTCTTCATTGTCGTAAATGGACCTCTGTTAAAACTACTTACTGTTCTGTAGTAGCCGATAAGACATGTGTTAACAGCAGGACTTTGGTGATCTGTTCGGACACAGATCATCATTGGTCAGAATGAACATGTCCGTTAGCGGATCATCATTGGTCAGAATGAACATGTCCGTTAGCGGATCATCATTGGTCAGAATGAACATGTCCGTTAGCGGATCATCATTGGTCAGAATGAACATGTCCGTTAGCGGATCATCATTGGTCAGAATGAACATGTCCGTTAGCGGATCATCATTGGTCAGAATGAACATGTCCGTTAGCGGATCTTGATCTTACTCTGCCGTCGGAAGATCGGTCTTTTTGGACTTACGGAACCGATATATAGCGTTGCCTAGTTTGAATATCGGCCTAACTTTTATGGAATATCTGCCAAATATCAAACATAAACTGTTTCATGGGGTTCGTTTTTATGGTGAAATTGTGTTAGGCACGTGCCTTTTTGCCTTAAGTATCGACGCCATAATTTGTTTTTATGTTTGCTTTGAAGTTCCCAAACTTAAATCTTTAAACAACAAAAATATAAACAATTTGTTCAGTGCTTTTGTGATTTTTCTGAAATGGTATTTGTAAATCCGCCAGCTGTATATGACGACGAGGTTGATCCAATCTTTGACTACATTAGTGTGTTGTTTGTGCCTTAGGTATAGGGAGGATTAATGTGTATAAGTGCTTTACTCCCAATATAACGGTCTCCACGTACGTGTCTATCTCTTAATCTTACCGAAAACCAATAACGGGTACCATTCCGATAGGGACAGCTTGGCTTTAATAATTATCTTATTGAACTATTTAGATAATCTGAATAAAAATTCACCGTTAAAACGCCTTTGTGTTTTATTTTAAAATCCAAATGCTTTTCACAAAAAACGGTCTTGTTAATATATACACTTCCATTAATATAATGAGTATCATCGGAAGCTAACATCTAATTTACGTTTATCTTCTTAATAAAGAAATTTTATCTGATACATTTAAATGATTCATCTAGAGTCTGTATTAAACACAAAGTTAATGCTTTTAACGTTTCAAAGAGTTCTTAACATTATCAGTTTTTATTGGCTATGTAAAATGTTAGATACGACTTTGCACTAAGTCACGAGAAGGGTTTCAACAAATATGTACTTTAATTTTATTGGCTAAAAATGTGCGTTGTTAGATTTTTTAACTGCACCCACATGAAACGAACCAACTAGAAAGATAATTGAATAAGATATTTATTGAACCCACCACAAAGAAATATTTAAATGAAGAAATGCATTCCATTATTGATATTGATGTGTATATTTAGAGTATTTTTTGTACGGCTTTCTAAATAATCGTCTTGTGTAAATCATTGCATACTGGCTTTCAGTCCGCCTTGTCGACGACGAGGATGACGTCAACGCCGCTGCCGCTGCCGCTGACGACGACGATGATGATGATGATGATGATGATGATGATGATGATGATGATGATGATGATGATGATGATGATGATGATGATGATGGTGATGATGATGATGATGATTATGATTATGACGACGACGACGACGACGACGACGACGACGATGATGATGATGATGATGATGATGATTGCATTAGTCAATATGCGAATAGTTTACAGAAAGAGGATATTATCAATAAAACTTATGAATCATAGATATGTGGCTTATAAGTTGTATTTGAAGTCAAAGGATGCAGTTATGCGAATAATACGAAACACTTCACGTCCCGGCATGTGAGTAAGGTGTGGTCTGCGGACCCGGAAGTGATTCAGATAACCCAGTACGATATTATTAAACACACCCTGACAAATCCTACACGAAGTGTTTGATTTTATCTAAACAGATGATCTTACAACAGTTAACAGCGATTTGGTCAATTTTACATGTGTTATTTCGAAATACGATATACAGATATATTTTTTTCTGCTGGATTCCATCTGTTCACATGATTTTAAATACCCGGATGTGAAAAGCTCTGCTCTGTGTTATTTGCAAAGCATTGGCAACCTGTTTATGTACAATAGCAATAGCCGATCAGACTCAATCCTTTTGCTTTTTGGCAATAAAATATGTTTAAAACATTTTCCTGAATTCTATGCAAACGATGACGATTATTTTAACGCCGTTTTATTTTCAACGTAGAATCGACCGTATTTATGCAAGGCAAGCTGCATTTAACGTAAAATGATTGTCCTAGAACCAACAAAAACATTCTCATAAAAAATGCCGATGTATACAAAACACACACTTGTCTGACAAACACTAGCGATCCTTAGAAGTATTAGAAACGTCGACCAGATCTTCAGGTTTAAACAGCGTACCCTTGGGAAACGGTAATAATACTTTCGAACCTTGCTATATAAAAGTCGCTTTTGATATACTGCGACTCTTATTTTGTATCACAGGATTTAAAAGTATCCCTTTGAAACATTAGTAACCGACAGATTGTTTGGTCTTATTGTTTAACACTGCACTGCAATTACAAGTGTTTCCTTTTGAAACGGAGGACTAGCGGGACATGAAAGCGAGCCTGTCATACCACAGATAACTGTGCAGAGTGTCCGCGCTATATTTACGACAAACATGCTCAAATCCCTTTGAAATATTACTATATCCGTTTTAAATACGGATATTGTATCTGCACAAGTGCCCCGGGCCTCGAGTTGTAGAAATATAGACTGCAGCAGGTGTTTCACATGTACAGTTGTTTCACGACAAATAAATGTTGAGTTAAATTTACTGTTGGGGAAGTTGCTGTCGAGATGCTTCATAGGAAGCTGATATTTAGTCTATTAAAGAAGAGAAAAGACCGTTAAACAAAATAGTATGCCTTTTTTTCCAGATTAACAGACTAAATCAAGGATTGAACAAGAAAATGAAGAACAAATTACAGGTTTTACAAAATAAAGTTGTCAGATTTATTAGCCAATTAGAACCCAGAACGAGTATCACTCCCACTGAACTGTCAAAGCTCAATATGTTAAATATAGAATATAGAGTCAAACAATTAAGACTCAATCATGTGCACAAGATGTTTTATGGAAAATGTCCATCCTACTTAAACCTTAACTTCATAAAAGTGTCAGGTGTTCATCAGCATAACACACGATCATGTCTTTTTAATTTTGTTGTTCCACCATGCAGGGACAGTATATAGAGCTATACGTCCCTGCACCATGTAAAGGGAAAGATACCTGTACTTTTTATTTTAACGGGATCCATGACTGGAATAGTCTGCCTGACAAAATCAAGGGTATAAAATCCATATATGCATTTAAGGCAGCAGTGAAGAAACATCTCGCTTTTAAATTTCAAAATTCATGCTGATAACACAATTATAATATGTGATTGCGGTGTCACAAAACAAGTAGACTTTGCTGGTAGGGGGATCCCCAACCCTAAGAAAACAAACTTTGTGTCACTGCAATCCACGTGCTGACGACATCTGTACCGTATTTTTTTTTTAAATATAAATAGTTGGAAAGTCAAGTTACATATTTTAAGTGTGGCTAACTATTTAAACCTGAACATATATATATGTGTGTGTTTTTTTAGATTATATAGTCATTACGGAATTACTATAGGTACTGACAATAAAGTTAATATGTTGTCATTCATTCCCTTCTACCAAAATCTTTCTCCGTGATCAATATAACATGGACCCCATTGGAAATAAGCTTTCGAGCTTTCATGGGCTATCCTCAGGTTTATAGATCAATGTTTGTGTTGTATTAATTGTATAAATATAATTACCTATATCTTAAAGTCAGATATGAATTTTAGTTTCATATATAATATATTATTTGAAGATAATACAATATTTTATTACTGACGATAATGTAATGCATGTAGGTTCATTAATATTTGAGCGTCCGGAGAGCTTGTAGGAAGGGGATGCCCCAATCACCTGCTCCTTGGACTGCCCCAAAAACCTGTGATATTCTGTTTAATATTTTTAGTAATATATATGTATGTTGTACTGTAATATGTATGTCAACTGTCATGTTACATGTGATGTCTATGATCTATTTCCTGAAATAAACATTATTATTATTATTATTAAATATCAGTTCCTATGGTTGATGGTCGCTATCGAATTATGGTCGCTGTCGAGTTTCGCTTGTCACCATCAATTACGACCTTTTTACAAATAATTAATTTCAAACGTGTCAATATCCCTCGTATAATGTACATGTTGAGATATATAAATGTTACTCGTTATGATGTACACCAGTTAACATAATAGTTGTATATTCGTCCCTCATCAACCACTACTGAAGATTAGTGGTAGCCTGGGAGAGGCACGCCATGGAAATTAATGAATTGGAGGAATTTTCGCTCAAATATGAGTTTAAACACCGGTGTTATTCGTCTATTCAAAAAGAAAAGTTACTTATATACTGATATTTTTATGTTTTATTCTCTGAAATCATCACTGTATTTGGCTCCCTAGCTCCTACGTACATAGCCACGTGTTCTTAATCTCGTTGTTCCTATTATGATCTGCCCTAGCTGGAATGTCCGCATCAGTAAAATTTGGGTGTATCTAAGTGTTCTCCTATATTTTTTTTTAAAGCTGAACACTTACAAATAGGATTATCACATGTATCGCAGATCCAATCGTCTCCTTGTGGTTTTCTCTGCTTCAGTTCAGTCAGTCGGGTTCCGTGTGTCCAAAGAAAAGACCAATGCCTTCCTCGTCAGAGTCTGTAGATCTAAGGCCCTTGTGGTTACTTTTCTTCTTTTATGTCTCTCACAAAAATCCTCACCTGTATCTTAAGCGTAGACGTGTACCTTTACAATTGGTAAAGTTACAGAAATAGGACGTCTTGTGGTTAGGAACAAATAGCTCGTTGCTGATCTCATATCTCTCGTTAAGTTACCTTTCCTCTAATGTACACCTGTTTAAGTTATGTGCTGTAATTCTTTCCATGTTAAGAAACATTAAGCGATGAACGACTAAGTAATTCCAAACCCCTCTAGCTCTAATTTGTGAAATGTTTTCATTTTCAAATTACAAATTAGATACAATGTATGCTGTTAAACCATGTCACGTGCTACATCATGTTGATGAACATGGATAGGTCAGGATTGAACACCAGTTTGCAGCTGATGAAAGTCGATTGGACGAGGACAAATTCCTTGCTAATGAGCATTAATCTGCGTTGTGTTCAGATTTATAGACTTTTAATCCCGAATAGGATTGCAGGCAAATCGAATAACGCGCGTAAAAAAACACAGTGATGTTGATCGTTTTATTTGTTTTATAGAGAAAATGCAGTAAGATTGTAATATAATATAACATCATCTTAGGACAAGATTTATGAAATTTATATCTTCCTCAGGTATTCAACACTTACTACAAAATAACCAATGTTTGACATTTAGTCAATGACGTCATTTCAAGTTAACCAAACATGAAAATACCCTCCTATGAAAATAACAACATTGAAAATACACACCTATGAAAATATCGACCAATGAAAACACACACCAATGAAAATATCAACCAATGAAAACACACACCAATTAAAATATCAACCAACAAAAATACCAACAAATGAAGATACGAATCAATGAAAAATGGCACCAATGACAATATAGACTAATGAAAATATACAATCAGTCAAAACCAAAAAACAAAAATCGATGGAGATACCAGCCAATGAAAGAACCAGCAAATGACTCAGCCAACGAAAATACCAACCACTGAAAATACCAACCACTGAAAATACCAACCACTGAAAATACCAAAACTGACTCAACAAATGAAAATACCTACCAACGAAATCGTTAGCATTGGGTCATGCTACAAATTTTGCATTTAAAAGATATTTCTTGGAGCTGTGTGATACGGTCGCGATTATGAATTGAAGTTATACTTCGGCAGTATTTTCATATTCTACATTTAACGTGTTCATGCACACGTATATATGTGTAGTAAACTTATGGAAGGGAGCACCTAATATTGTTATAGCTCTCATCATGACTTTGACCTGTTTTTGTCAATGACGTCACGATAAGTTGTGTTCCGAATCACCAAGTCCGAGTGCTATGAGTGACATTCGCTCGTCATAATTAGGCGTGCTACACTCCGAAGTGACGGCCCTAAACGATTCGGTGTTTCGTTGATTGGGAGATGAAAGGGACGATGATTGAGGAGTGATATCAACCTCCGTATCATCAGCCACTCATTCTAGCGATTATGTACGGTTCCCGCTATAGATCACAGGCCAGCAAATTACACGAACAACAGATCGACAATTAGAACTAAAACCGAAACAGGTTCTCTTGCGAACGTTGTGAACTATTGACAATACGATCGTCACACCGGTAAGGTTATTTCCTGTCTGTGGCTGCTTCAACCGACTTTGTTATACATTCAATCGACATGTCAATGAAAATATGAAAACATGGTCAACTAGCATATAAGCACATGAAAATAAAAACATGGTCAACTAGCATATAAGCACATGAAAATAAAAACATGGTCAACTAGCATATGTAAAGGAAAACATGTCATCAATGTTAAAAGCCACAATTGTATTACTGACCCCAAAACATTGTTAATAAAGTAGCTGATTTGGTTTCAATCATAAGTACATCCAGGAACATCGTGTATTTGTGGTAATCACAATGACTCGTATGTTTATGGTAATCACAGTGACTCGTGTGTTTATGGTAATCACAGTGACTCGTGTGTTTGTGGTTATCACTGTGACTCGTGTGTGTGTGGTGATCACCGGGACTCGTGTGTTTATGGTAATCACAGTGACTCGAATGTGTGTGGTGATGATAGTGACTCGTGTGTGTGTGTGGTAATAACAGTGACTCGTGTGTGTGTGGTGATCACAGTGACTCGTGTGTGTGCGGTTATCACAGTGACTCGTGTGTTTATGGTAATCACAGTGCCTCGAATGTGTGTGGTGATGATAGTGACTCGTGTTGTGGTGATGATAGTGACTCGTGTGTGTGTGGGTGGTAATAACAGTGACTCGTGTGTGTGTGGTAATCACAGTGACTCGTGTGTGTGTGGTGATCACAGTGACTCGTGTGTGTGTGGTTATCACAGTGACTCGTGTGTTTATGGTAATCACAGTGACTCGAATGTGTGTGGGGATGATAGTGACTCGTGTGTGTGTGGTGATGATAGTGACTCGTGTGTGTGTGTGGTAATAACAGTGTCTCGTGTGTGTGTGGTGATCACAGTGACTCGTGTGTGTGTGGTAATCACAGTGACTCGTGTGTGTGTGGTGATGATAGTTACTCGTGTGTTTATGGTTATCACAGTGACACGTATGTGTGTGGTGATCACAGTGACTCGTGTGTGTGTGGTGATCCCAGTGACTCGTGTGTGTGTGTGGTAATAACAGTGACTCGTGTGTGTGATGATGATAGTGACTCGTGTGTTTATGGTTATCAGAGTGACACGTATGTGTGTGGTGATCACAGAGGTTCGTATGTGCGTGGTGATCACAGTGACTCGCGTGTGTGTGGTAATCACAGTGACTCGTATGGGTGTGGTGATCACAGTGACTCGTGTGTGTGTGGTGATCACAGTGACTCGTATTTTATGGTAATCACAGTGACTCGTGTGTGTGTGGTGATCACAGTGACTCGTGTGTGTGTTGTAATCACAGTGACTCGTGTGTGTGGTGATGATAGTGACTCGTGTGTGTGTGGTGATCACAGTGATTCGTATGTGTGTGGTGATCACAGTGACTCGTGTGTGTGTGGTGATCACAGTGACTCGTGTGTGTGTGGTGATCACAGTGACTCGTGTGTGTGTGGTGATCACAGTGAATCGGGTGTTTATGGTAATCACAGTGACTCGTGTTTGTGTGTGGTGATCACAGTGACTCGTGTGTGTGTGGTGATCACAGGGACTCGTGTGTGTGTGGTGATCACAGTGACTCGTGTGTGTGTGTGGTGATCACAGTGACTCGTGTGTGTGTAGTGATCACAGGGACTCGTGTGTTTATGGTAATCACAGTGACTCGTATGTGTGTGGTGATGATAGTGACTCGTATGTGTGTGGTGATGATAGTGACTCGTGTGTGTGTGGTAATAACAGTGACTCGTGTGTGTGTGGTGATCACAGTGATTCGAGTGTTTGTGGTGATCACAGTGACTCGTGTATTTGTGGTAATCACAGTGACTCGTATGTGTGTGGTGATGATAGTGACTCGTATGTGTGTGGTGATGATAGTGACTCGTATGTGTGTGGTGATGATAGTGACTCGTATGTGTGGTGATGATAGTGACTCGTGTGTGTGGTGATGATAGTGACTCGTATGTTTATGGTAATCAGAGTGACTCGTGTTTGTGTGGTGATGATAGTGACTCGTGTGTGTGTGGTTATCACAGTTACTCGTGTGTGTGTGGTAATCACAGTGACTCGTGTGTTTAAGGTAATCACAGTGACTCGTGTGTGTGTGGTGATCACAGTGATTCGAGTGTTTGTGGTGATCACAGTGACTCGTGTGTTTGTGATAATCACAGTGACTCGTGTGTGTGGTAATCACAGTGACTCGTGTTTGTGGGGATCACAGGGACTCGTGTGTTTGTGGTAATCACAGTGACTCGTGTGGGTTGTGATCACAGTGACTCGTGTGTGTGGGGATGATAGTGACTCGTGTGTGTGTGGTAATTACAGTGACTCGTATGTGTGTGGTGATCACAGTGACTCGTGTGTGTGTGGTAATCACAGTGACTCGTGTGTGTGGTGATGATAGTGACTCGTGTGTTTGTGGTAATCACAGTGACTCGTGTGTGTTGTGATCACAGTGACTCGTGTGTGTGGTGATGATAGTGACTCGTGTGTCTGGGTATGATAGTGACTCGTATGTTTATGGGAATCACAGTGACTCGTGTGTGTGTGTGGAGATCACAGTGACTCGTGTGTGTGGTAATAACAGTGACTCGTGTGTGTGTGGTGATGACAGTGACTCGTGTGTGTGGTGATGACAGTGACTCGTGTGTGTGGTGATGATGGTGACTCGTGTGTGTGTGGTGATGACAGTGACTCGTGTGTGTGGTGATGACAGTGACTCGTGTGTGTGTGGTAATTACAGTGTCTCGTATGTGTGTGGTGATCACAGTGACTCGGGTGTGTGGTGATGATAGTGACTCGTGTGTCTGGGTATGATAGTGACTCGTATGTTTATGGTAATCACAGTGACTCGTATGTGTGTGGTGATGACAGTGACTCGTGTGTGTGTGGTAATTACAGTGTCTCGTATGTGTGTGGTGATCACAGTGACTCGTATGTGTGTGGTGATGACAGTGACTCGTGTGTGTGGTGATGACAGTGACTCGTGTGTGTGTGGTAATCACAGTGTCTCGTGTGTGTTGTGATCACAGTGACTCGGGTGTGTGGTGATGATAGTGACTCGTATGTGTGTGGTGATGACAGTGACTCGTGTGTGTGTGGTAATTACAGTGACTCGTGTGTGTGTGGTGATGATAGTGACTCGTGTGTGTGTGGTAATTACAGTGACTCGTATGTGTGTGGTGATCACAGTGACTCGTGTGTGTGGTGATGATAGTGACTCGTGTGTCTGGTTATGATAGTGACTCGTATGTTTATGGTAATCACAGTGACTCGTGTGGGTGTGTGGTGATCACAGTGACTCGTGTGTGTTGTGATGATAGTGGCTCGTGTGTCTGGTTATGATAGTGACTCGGATGTTTATGGTAATCACAGTGACTTGTGTGTGTGTGGTGATGATAGTGACTAGTATGTTTATGGTAATCACAGTGACTCGGGTGTGTGTGTGGTAATCACAGTGACTCGTGTGTGTGTGTGGAGATCACAGTGACTCGTGTGTGTGGTGATCACAGTGACTCGTGTGTTTGTTGTGATCCCGGTGACTCGTGTGTGTGTGGTGATGATAGTGACTCGTATGTTTATGGTAATCACAGTGACTTGTGTGTGTGTGGTGATGATAGTGACTCGTGTGTGTGTGGTAATCACAGTTACTCGTGTGTGTGTGGTGACCACAGTGACTCGTGTGTTTGTGGTAATCACAGTGACTCACGTGTGTGGTGATGATAGTGACTCGAGTGTGTTTGTGGTAATCACAGTGACTCGTGTGTTTATGGTAATCATAGGGACTCGTGTGTTCATGGTAATCACAGTGACTCGTGTGTTTGTTTTAATCACGATGACTCGTGTGTTTGTGGTAATCATAGGGACTCGTGTGTTTGTGGTTAAGACGGGGGAAAGTGAGTTTATATTAATTCCAAGGACCTTCCATGGACGCTTTACCGATAGAGCTACCTGGTCGCCGGTTATCGACCCAGTCCAGTTCCGCTACATCATGTTCAAAATGTACAACTAAACCGAAAAAGCTGACATGGTTGTAACGCTTGACCACTCCCCGTACCTCCTGACCACATACCTTATGCACGGTTTTTGTGTCGTCAGTAAAATGAAGGAAACTATACGTCCATTTGTTTTTCTCAGCAGTGAGTCACTTTTAGATGAACGAAACATTCCATTACTTGATCTGGCGATCTACACCTAGTGATGGTGTCAGACAAATCATAACCTCTAGGTAACGATAAAAGATGACTGATATTTTCCCCATTTGGTTTGATGTGTGCCATGCAAGGATGGTTTAACACCGTTCTGGTCCGTATAACATCCGTTAACAGATGATTGCTCGGTAAGAAAAAACAAAAGACACGACTTTTTTTCTCCCTACGTTTGTATGTCTTACTCTCAGCGATCGATTTCTGTCACTCGTTATATTCAATAAATGATACTGACATCCGGTGGAGGGGGAGGTGTCCCTCCCCAGGCCCCAAACTAAGGATAAAGTTAACAACCGGAGATTGTCGAACCTTAATCAAAGCATTACGCATGCCGTTTCTCGTTTTATGTAGAAATAAACACCATTTATTACCTTTAAATGCAACGTTCCTTTTCACTTGAAAGGGAACGTTTCAAATGACTAGGTCCTCCGTCCGTCCCAGGGCCCTAAGCGGTCGCTCGTCCATAAATAAGCTTACAGTGACTTTGAAGGTCCGGGGCTGAAATACCTGTCTTAACATACCTTAATTTAGGTAATAAACCTTCAATTGAAACATCGTATTATTATTTACCCTGATAAGCGAGTCGGTGTCCTCTCTGGGTATCTAGCCGACACGCCCATCCCACGTGCGGATGCCCCAATGTAGACCTAGCGGGTACCCGTCCCCGACAGGTGTCACCTTTATACAACATATATGTAGTCGTTTGATTGCCATATCAAATGTTCATAAATATCACATAGATAGCTATTAAAACCTACTAACGGGTCCTACATATGGACTACCTTAGGTCTTTGCCCGGTGTTTGGTATTTGGTTCACGTTGTAACAACAGAATAAACGGACATTACATTCTGAAAATATCATATTGAAGTTTATTTTCAATCGACGTCTATGGAGAAAAACTTCCGTACTACTAGTTTTTCCTAATGAAAGTGATGAGTCCATATGTATTACCTTCAACACTGTTCTGTACATAGATCATATAACTTAGAAGTTGGCGGAACATCATAGTCATATAGCTTCTCTTTCATGTTTATCAACATGACTCTACTGAAGGGCATGCGATAAGGGATTTATGATTCTTAAGATTACGTGTGAACCTTTTTGACCCCTGTGACCTTGAAAGTATTCCGAGGTCACTGATATGAAGAAAAATAATTTGAATTGTCAGGTACCTAACGACATAGTATCATTACACTGGGCCTGTTGGAACTTGGAAGAACATTTTGTTTTTTTTACACATAACAGCTCATTAAGCGTAGCCAAAAATGTGGGCCCTGGATCTGTCAGTTTTCATGAAGCTCTTCTAAGAAAAACGTTGAGCGACGGACGGACCGATGACCGGCGCTGCATCGTACATAAGCAGGCAGATGTTTTCGAGTACATAACTCTACTGGTGTATCCTCAACTGTCGAGTACATAATTCTACTGGTGTATCCCTAACTGTCCAGTACATAATTCTACTGGTATATCCCTAACTGTCCAGTACATAACTCTACTGGTGTATCCCCAACTGTCCAGTACATAACACTACTGGTGTATCCCCAACTGTCGAGTACATAATTCTACTGGTGTATCCCCAACTGTCCAGTACATAATTCTACTGGTGTATCCCTAACTGTCCAGTACGTAACTCTACTGGTATATCCCCAGCTGTCCAATACATAAATCTACTGGTGTATCCCTAACTGTCAAGTACATAACTCTACTGGTGTATCCTCAACTGTCAAGTACATAACTCTACTGGTGTATCCCTAACTGTCCAGTACATAAATACTGGTGTATCCCTAACTGTCGAGTACATAACTACTGGTGTATCCCCAACTGTCCAGTTCATAACTCTACTGGTGTATCCCTAACTGTCCAGTATAAACTCTACTGGTGTATCCCCAACTGTCCAGTACATAATTCTACTGGTGTATCCCCAACTGTCCAGTACATAACTCTACTGATGTATCCCCAACTGTCCAGTACATAACTCTACTGGTGTATCCCCAACTGTCCAGTACATAACTTTACTGGTGTATCCCCAACTGTCCAGTACATAATTTTACTGGTGTATCCCCAACTGTCCAGTACATAACACTACTGGTGTATCCCTAACTGTCCAATACATAACACTACTGGTGTATCCCTAACTGTCCAGTACATAACACTACTGGTGTATCCCTAACTGTCAAGTACATAACACTACTGGTGTATCCCCAACTGTCCAGTACATAACTCTACTGGTGTATCCCCAACTGTCGAGTACATAACTCTACTGGTGTATCCCTAACTGTCGAGTACATAACTACTGGTGTATCCCCAACAGTCCAGTACATAACTCTACTGGTGTATCCCCAATTGTCCAGTTCATAACTCTACTAGTGTATCCCTAACTGTCCAGTACATAACTCTACTGGTGTATCCCTAACTGTCCAGTTCATAACTCTACTGGTGTTTCCCTAACTGTCAAGTACATAACTCTACTGGTGTGTAAAGCAAGAAAGATTCTTCATTTACATGCAACTTGGATAGGTAGCACATGTAATACAGATTGGGCTACACTGTGATAAGCTGTTGTTTCGTGCCCTCTTATTGCGCTACGTTACCGTTAAGGTGATGTTCCGTGCCTACAGACTGCGCTACGCTATCATTAGGGTGATGCTATGTGCCTACAGACTGCGCTACGCTATCATTAGGGTGATGCTTCGTGCCAACAGACTGCGCTACTCTACCATTAGTGTGTTGCTTCGTTCTTACTGATGCTTCGTGCCTACAGATTGCGTTCCGCTATCATTAGGGTGATGCTTTGTGCCTACAGATTGCGCTTCGCTATCATTAAGGTGATTCTTCCAGCCATCAGATTGCGCTTCGCTATCATTAGGATGAAGCTTTGTGCCTAAAGATTGCGCTTCGCTATCATTAAGGTGATGTTCCGTGCCTATAGACTGCGCTACTCTACCATCAGTGTGTTGCTTCGTTCTTACTAATGCATCGTGCCTACAGATCGCGCTTCGCTATCATTAAGGTGATGATTCGTGCCTACAGATTGCGCTTCGCTATCATTAGGATGATGCTTTGTGCCTATAGATCGCGCTACGCTATCATTAAGGTGATGTTCCGTGCCTACAGACTGCGCTACTCTACCATTAGTGTGTTGCTTCGTTCTTACTGATGCTTCGTACCTACAGATTGCGCGTCGCTATCATTAGCAGTGGCGGATCCAGAAGTCTTTTTTGGGGGGCTTTCAAGACCCCACCCCTGATAGGTCTCTGGAATCAAGGGGATGCTTCGTGCCTACAGATTGCGCATCGCTATCTCAAGTATGTTGCTTCGTGCTTACAGATTGCGCTTCGCTATCATTAGGGTGATGCTTTGTGCCTACAGATTGCGCTAAGCTTTTAATCATTAGGGTGATGTTTCGTACTTATAGATGGTGCTATACTGTCATTAGAGCGATGTTCGTGCCGTGTTTGCCTTGTTTTGTCAACCAGGGTGGTATTAACTGCGAGATTGACAGGCTAGGTCAGGGTGGGTCACCGCTGGGCCGGGTTATGTCACAGTTCACGACGTCTTTAGGATAATGTTTTCGGCGGCACGAACACCGCCGTCCTCACATTTCACTGTGTGGTGTTACTCGGGACGAGTAGTGTGTTGATCAGTGTAATACACAACTACGTGTATACCGGAATGATTAACATAGGAATGTTTCATAGCAAGTGTCAGAGCAAAAAAACGTTTCATTATGAAAATAAAAATGTATATAGATATATTGCATAAACTGATCAAACACAGCTTCCTTGAGGTTACACTAGACAACCTACACCACATTTTGATACATCTACAGAAGTAGCCTTTCTCTGTAACGAACAAAAAAACACCCCGAAGATTTATTTCAGTCTTGTAAGTTTGTTGTTCGGTGACACCTTCTGTGGACATGCTTTTAAGGTAAAGAGTCACACAAAGATGTTATCTTAAAACATTTTTAAAGTTATTTTCTATAAAATTAATCTTGCGATGCATTTTACAGGTGCACAGATGTTCGAAGTATGAGTATTTGGAAACAAAAATCAACAAACGAAAGATCGAGACCAGGACCTACATTGTATGTAAACTTATTTATTTACCAACAATTATAAAATGTTTTTCATTCTTGTTAGCTCGGACGGAAGCTCGCAGAAGGTATAAAGAGGGAGGAAACCAGAGTACCCGCAGAAAACCCAGGTCTACACTATTGACATCCCATCTACACTTTACCCCCACCTTACTTTCTCCTCCCTGAAAACTATAGTTTTAGTTTATACAGTTAATTAGCGTCGTTGGAAAGATAATTATTTTTCTTTAAAAAAACCTGAATACCGGCAACATGTGGTTAAGCTATCATAGTCTCAGTTTCTCCCAAAACACAGTTACATTACTATTTTGCATATTCATGACGCTGACGTCACTCAGAAGTTATTGGCTGGTTAATTTCCGTTCGCGTTTTTTAGGACACTTGGAAATAATGTCGACGTCAGGCACACACAAGAGGCTTTACGAATAAGTGGAAACTTTGTATACCTATATCAATATATCCTCCGTCATCACGTCAGCGTTAGGCTGTGATGTTTCTAGTCTCTCGGTGACGTCGACCACATGAATATGCACCAAGTGGTGATGTGATAAATAAACGCTTCCACCGTCGAAATGGTATTCAATTCAATAAATTTTAGAATTACAATAATACAGATGAACAGATATTTAAGGAAAATAAAGCAATGTATGCATTATCAAAAAGTTGAGACAACAGGCTAAGCGTATATTTGTCTTTTACAGATGAAATTGTATGTGTTTTGAAAAGAAACGGAGATCATGCCTGGGTAAGGATAATGCATTTAAGCAAATCTACATTTAATTCAATGGCTATTAAAAAAAAAAACTTCTTTCTAACGACTCCGTGCATTCTTCTATGTCAATCAGAAATGTGATAGTTTGCAGCAAGAATGTTAGCTGGGGCCCACTACTACCTTTCTAGTATCATGTGGGATGGATGTTGGTTGTGATAGGTTGACGAGAGTTGAAATAACCCCTATAACGTCTTATAATAACCCCTTTTATTACCCCTTTGAGAAAAATCTAGGAATCTGATTGGTTAAAAACTACAGTGTACTAAACCGCA
The DNA here is from genome assembly GCF_002113885.1 of Mizuhopecten yessoensis. Taxonomy (NCBI): domain Eukaryota; kingdom Metazoa; phylum Mollusca; class Bivalvia; order Pectinida; family Pectinidae; genus Mizuhopecten; species Mizuhopecten yessoensis. Next base: position 689,943 of record NW_018404557.1, read on the forward strand.
TTCGTAAATTTCAGGGGGTATACGAAAATCTCAGGGGGTATACGATCATGTCACGTGATTCTCAGCAGTAATACGGTGGAATCACGTGATTTAACAAGGGGTATACGGGTCACGTGTCTTTGTATCTTGCGGCGGGGCAACGAGAGACTACTCGCATTCGTCGTCTGCTTCGCTGTTTACAAAATAGCAAAACGTTTCGCTTCGCATACTGATGAGGAAATACTCGCCAAAAGGGCTAACTATGTGCCACGAAACACACAAAAGTCGAACAGACGTGTGGCAAACATGCAGAGGACGTATTTGAAAGAAAAGAATCAGGAAGAACGGTTCGAGGAATTTGATAAAACGAAACTAAATGAGGTACTGTGCCATTTTTATCTTGACAACAGAAAAGTTGACGGGGAACTGTACAAAACCAATATAAAAGACTCAAAGGGGTAATAAATTCGTTACACGGATTTTTGGCAGGGTATACGGGATGGTATGACCCTACAGGATTTCGTATTTCCTTCGGCCTATCGGCCTAAGGAAATACGAAATCCTTTAGGGTCATACCATCCCGTATACCCTGCCAAAAATCCGTGTAACGAATTTATTACCCCTTTGAGTCTTTTATAATGGTTTTGTACAGTTCCCCGTCAACTTTTCTGTTGTCAAGATAAAAATGGCACAGTANAATATACCAGGAAAGGTCCAACCCTAGTAACTGATTCGCAAGCTCCTACTGTGCCGTCTTCATGGTTCCAGCCGAAGGTCAGACTCTCTGTCACGTGACGTGTCGTGTAACGGTGACGGTATGGATTGTCATGCGTTGGTACCCATCTGATGCATGACAGGTTAATGCACGCTACATTTTGTACAAATATTGGGTAAAGACCGTGCCCGGCACGTGCTGACAGCGTTACAGCTGCATTTAAAGGCGTTTCCGGCCCAACACGACGTATCGGGTGACTAAACATGGGTATCACGAGACTTGATCACGAGACTTTATTCTTTTACTGACAAGCACCACACTTGTCCGGGCCCAGTTGTCCGTTGTGTACCAGCTTTGGGTATCGTTTTAAGACTTGCGGACGTCCTGTTGTTTATTAGAAAGCTCACGGGGACATGATTAATTACACAACGCATCAATTTTTTAAATAACATTTTTATACTTCACGGATGAACATGAGTTCATAACCAACAACATTGAAGGTAAACATTCAGCGCCCATTTAGCACTGACAACTACGCTAATTATGTTATCGTAATGTTTGTCTATATCCATATAATGAAGACGCTATTTTCAACCAAATTTGCGTTCCTGTGAATATATTATTGGGACAGTAAGACCACTTTGGTGAAGTATAGAACCCAAACAGTATTATATACAGGTATAAGGCATTCAATAAAGTAGTCCGCGGTTTCGTGGTACCGGACACGCCCCTCACCGCCCACTGTTTGTAAGCAGTTATTACACCATTGCATCATTGACAAGATCTTAAAAACATTTAAAACAGAGGGACTCCAAAACATAGGTCAAACCTAATGTAAATTGGCTACAGCGTTACAATCGCTTTACGAGCAAAATGACATTGTCGAATCGTTTTGACTCGAAAATACACTAAACAGTAGACGAGACGAACGTTTGACGCTCAATGGGCGTGGCAAGGTCAGTGTCTGGTTTAGCGGTACCTGTACAACCCTGTGTGCCTTTTGTCTAACGGGGTAGCTTTTACTGTTGTTTCTGGTATGATCTTGCGCGTGATAGGCCAGGAAGTCTGAGTAGGGAAGGGGATCAGACCAACACAGTGAGTGTTATATTACAACCCAAGGGAGCCAGTCAGGACTTCAAGGATATTGGTTCCCGAGCCCTTCTGAAATTGAAGTAGAGGACAGGACTCGATAAGCATCTATTTCCTTCTTTACACAGTCTAACTGTACCCTCTGTACATAGTTTACGGTCCCTTTCTTAGATGGTTTACGGTTCCTTCTTTAGATGGTTTACGGTACCTTCTGTACATAGTTTCCGGTACCTTATGTACATAGTTTACGGTACCTTATGTACATAGTTTACTGTACCTTATGTACATAGTTTACGGTACCTTATGTACATAGTTTACGGTACCTTATGTACATAGTTAACGGTACCTTATATACATAGTTTACGGTACCTTATGTACATAGTTTCAGTACCTTATGTACATAGTTTACGGTACCTTATGTGCATGGTTTAGTGTACCTTATGTACATAGTTTACGGTCCCTTTTTTAGATGGTTTACGGTTCCTTCTTTAGATGGTTTACGGTACCTTCTGTACATAGTTTCCGGTACCTTATGTACATAGTTTCCGGTACCTTATGTACATGGTTTACTGTACCTTATGTACATAGTTTACGGTACCTTATGTACATAGTTTATGGTACCTTATGTACGTGGTTTACGGTACCTTATGTACATAGTTAACGGTACCTTATGCACATGGTTTCCGGTACCTTATGTACATAGTTTACGGTACCTTATGTACATAGTTTACTGTACCTTATGTGCATGGTTTACTGTACCTTCTGCGCATGGTTTACGGTTCTTTCTGTACATGATTTACGGTACCTTCTGTACATGGTTTACGGTACCTTATGTGCATGGTTTACTGTACCTTCTGTACATGATTTACGGTACCTTCTGTACATGGTTTACTGTACCTTCTGCGCATGGTTTACGGTTCTTTCTGTACATGATTCGCTGTGAATAGTTTACAGTAGCTTCTGGACATGTTTTAGCTGTGTGAAGAACATTTCAATTAGTTTCTTTATTACTTTTGCATCCATTACCCGTACATGATTGCTACAAAAACAAACAGATTATATAATGGTAGTTAAACGATATTCCATCATACTAATATGTATACTTACGACACTTATCATTGAGAAACTTATTGACGCCTAACAATGGCGTCTAACCGCCAGTTTTTTGGGCCAAGGAGGTCAATAAATTAGATCGAGGCTATAATTTCACATGATTAAAGGTCTATGCAAAATTGAATAAGTTTGATACAGAAATGTATTGATACTGTTTCGGAACACTTTAGACATGAATTTTCAAACTTGTTCGAACTTGCTCTAGACTGCCTGTTCGAACTTGCTCTAGACTGCCTGTTCGAACTTGCCCTAGACTGCCTGTTCGAACATGCTCTAGACTGCCTGTTCGAACTTGCTCTAGACTGCCTGTTCGAACTTGCCCAGGGGCGTGGCATGTTCGGCCGTCAAGTCTTTCGCCACAAAAAGTTATATAGTTCTTCAAATACGGACGTGTTTGCTCTTTTGTAATATTTTCATGAAGGGCATGGAATTTCTCTTCCAAATAGTGTTGATACAAAACCATTTCAACAAATGCCATACTTCTAGTAGTTGGTACAGACCCAGAAGTAAAACGCTGTGATGACGTTGTGCAATCTCTATCCTTGTCTAGGCGGTGCGCAGACAGAGGGACGACCGAAAGTGATTTTTCGTTCATATGCTATATTTTGTGTCAAATTGACCGGATGAACTTTTATGCAATATTGACAACGTCACGTGTTACTGAAGAACCATCCCACCAAACCGGAAATAGGAATCGATCACAACCTGACCAGTGCATTAGTTAACATGAGAGGGCTACGCGCCACATGGGTAATATATTATTGAAATGATGCTAATTCTAAACTTAAGCCATACTTAGCTTACATGTGAATGTGCTGTTCTACTAAAACCATTAGCTGTAAACATCTGTCTTCTAGAGTGTACCTCGTCATAACTGACCAGTAACTGTCTGTGAGGACACAAACGGCATTATCTTGCCTGCTGTATTCCAATTTTGCACCCAATTAATGTCCGGAATATGACGTCAGCAACAGACGTTCCACCAAAAGTATGACTTCAGCACTAGTTGATCCATCCGAGAAATGACGTTAGCATCAGCTGTTATATACGAGATATGACGTCAGCACCACGGGTTCAACCCAAGGTATGACGTCAACACCATCTTTTGTATCCGATATATAACGTCACCATCGAGGTGCACCATCAGCTATCCCATCAGAGATATGACGAGCGGACAATATGAAACATTGAATACAACTGACCCCTCCTTGAAGAAGTCTGTTCTACCATACACGATAAATACAATCTTTTTAACCTTATATTGAAATATAACAAAATACGTATTTGATTGTCTAAGATATTGAAATAATAGGCCATACATGTCAGGAACGAGCTGCTTTCAGTTTGTACTCATAATCAATGTAAACTATCCATGTCAACTGGAAGCTTCCTCATTCCACATAAAGCGCTAGTGTGCTTTATAAAAGTATCGTTTCCAGTTGGTGATCATATTGAGTATCAATGCCAAATAAATAAGTTGGATGTTTAGACTAAGTAAATAAACTAAGCTTCTACGTAGCAGTTCGAGTGAACCAAACACTCAGAGACATGCAGACAACCAAATGAAGTTTTGTAAATACAAATAGATTAGATAACGAAAACTGGTATTTCCATACCTTTGTCATGAAGCAGTAGAGTACAGAAATGTATCACCTACATGTTTAGGATCAACATGTGAACCTGTTTCATGAAAAACGATTGAATAACGTTACAATGAAGCAACAAGGAAGTGAAACCAAATTGTCAATCAAACCGTTATTCAATAGAAATGGGAACACTAGTGAAAAACATGAAAAAGAAGAACAAGACCAGGTGTGTCGGAAGGGTAAGCGTCTCCTGCTTTCTCGACGGCTGTCGCCATGTAAATCTAGGTCAAATCCGAGTAATGTCAAATCCTCATAACGAAAACCGGGGTTGTGTCAATAAAACGACATGGCAGACTTATACACATAAGAATGATCAAAAACATATCAACCAAAGAAATGGCGTATTTCCCGATGAAATCATGTTTTTTTTTACAAAATCTGCATCCACCTTTCATCTTTGGAAACCTCGTGTTGTATAAGTTTGTCCGTCAGCAGTCGTCATGTATCACGAAAATCGTGATATTCAGAGCAAGTTGTTGGACACCGGTTCAGCTGCGACATGTCAACACCGGTGGTTGGGAAACAGGGATGCTACAATCAAGAAAGGAAATTTACGATCGGAAAATCGGAATTGTGGAGCTTAATACACAGGTTAGTGGTGAGTCTATCCTTTTGGCTATGTTGTAAGGAAGGATTGAGGAAAGCGGTAAAAGTAGACGACTCTACTCTTCTTAATTATTGGTAAATCTTGTACCGCCATCATGACGTTAGTACCACCTGCTTCATTAAGGATTGACTTGAATATTTTGTTTATGTTATGGAGATATAACACACAAAAACGGAGTGCACTCTAAATAAACCGCGAATAGCGGTTTATGATGAGAGTACACTCCGGTTTTGTGTTATATCTCCATAACATAAAAAAATATATTCAAGTCAATCCTTATAATTTAATAAACTATACACAATCCCTGTCGAAATCCACTTTTATTGATGGACTCTTTTCTCTTAGAAATTATTGGGCTGCTGTATCAGCCAATCAAAAGCGACGTTACAAACGGCGACGTCATTTTTTTTACGTTATGGGCTGATAACACAAAATTTTAAGCCAACGAAAATGCTTGTTTCAAGCAAGATTAAGTTATTCCGGGATATGGCGTCAGAATCATATGCCAGGTGACACCTGACGTAATAAAATTTGTAACTGAATTAGACGAACAATTGCACGTAAGAATGGGAGTGTTGGGAGAAGTAGTGTTCCACGCGGGAAATGGGAGTGTCTGTCGGGGAATGTCTGTATAAGTAGTGTAACACGTGGAGAATGGGAGTGCCTGTCGGGGAATGTCTGTAAAAGTAGTGTTACACTTGGAGAATGGGAGTGCCTGTCGAGGAATGTCTGTATAAGTAGTGTCACACATGGAGAATGGGAGTGCCTGTCGAGGAATGTCTGTATAAGTAGTGTTACACGTGGAGAATGGGAGTGCCTGTCGAGGAATGTCTGTATAAGTAGTGTCACACGTGGAGAATGGGAGTGCCTGTCGAGGAATGTTTGTATAAGTCGTCACACGTGGAGAATGGGAGTGCCTGTCGGGGAATGTCTGTATAAGTAGTGTCACACGTGGAGAATGGGAGTGCCTGTCGAGGAATGTTTGTATAAGTTGTCACACGTGGAGAATGGGAGTGCCTGTCGGGGAATGTCTGTATAAGTAGTGTTACACGTGGAGAATGGGAGTGTCTGTCGGGGAATGTCTGTATAAGTAGTGTTACACGTGGAGAATGGGAGTGTCTGTCGGGGAATGTCTGTATAAGTAGTGTTACACGTGGAGAATGGGAGTGTCTGTCGGGGAATGTCTGTATAAGTAGTGTTACACGTGGAGAATGGGAGTGTCTGTCGGGGAATGTCTGTATAAGTAGTGTTACACGTGGAGAATGGGAGTGTCTGTCGGGGAATGTCTGTATAAGTAGTGTTACACGTGGAGAATGGGAGTGTCTGTCGGGGAATGTCTGTATAAGTAGTGTTACACGTGGAGAATGGGAGTGTCTGTCGGGGAATGTCTGTATAAGTAGTGTTACACGTGGAGAATGGGAGTGTCTGTCGGGGAATGTCTGTATAAGTAGTGTTACACGTGGAGAATGGGAGTGTCTGTCGGGGAATGTCTGTATAAGTAGTGTTACACGTGGAGAATGGGAGTGTCTGTCGGGGAATGTCTGTATAAGTAGTGTTACACGTGGAGAATGGGAGTGTCTGTCGGGGAATGTCTGTATAAGTAGTGTTACACGTGGAGAATGGGAGTGTCTGTCGGGGAATGTCTGTATAAGTAGTGTTACACGTGGAGAATGGGAGTGTCTGTCGGGGAATGTCTGTATAAGTAGTGTTACACGTGGAGAATGGGAGTGTCTGTCGGGGAATGTCTGTATAAGTAGTGTTACACGTGGAGAATGGGAGTGTCTGTCGGGGAATGTCTGTATAAGTAGTGTTACACGTGGAGAATGGGAGTGTCTGTCGGGGAATGTCTGTATAAGTAGTGTTACACGTGGAGAATGGGAGTGTCTGTCGGGGAATGTCTGTATAAGTAGTGTTACACGTGGAGAATGGGAGTGCCTGTCGGGGAATGTCTGTATAAGTAGTGTTACACGTGGAGAATGGGAGTGTCTGTCGGGGAATGTCTGTATAAGTAGTGTTACACGTGGAGAATGGGAGTGTCTGTCGGGGAATGTCTGTATAAGTAGTGTTACACGTGGAGAATGGGAGTGTCTGTCGGGGAATGTCTGTATAAGTAGTGTTACACGTGGAGAATGGGAGTGTCTGTCGGGGAATGTCTGTATAAGTAGTGTTACACGTGGAGAATGGGAGTGTCTGTCGGGGAATGTCTGTATAAGTAGTGTTACACGTGGAGAATGGGAGTGTCTGTCGGGGAATGTCTGTATAAGTAGTGTTACACGTGGAGAATGGGAGTGTCTGTCGGGGAATGTCTGTATAAGTAGTGTTACACGTGGAGAATGGGAGTGTCTGTCGGGGAATGTCTGTATAAGTAGTGTTACACGTGGAGAATGGGAGTGCCTGTCGGGGAATGTCTGTATAAGTAGTGTTACACGTGGAGAATGGGAGTGCCTGTCGGGGAATGTCTGTATAAGTAGTGTTACACGTGGAGAATGGGAGTGTCTGTCGGGGAATGTCTGTATAAGTAGTGTTACACGTGGAGAATGGGAGTGTCTGTCGGGGAATGTCTGTATAAGTAGTGTTACACGTGGAGAATGGGAGTGCCTGTCGGGGAATGTCTGTATAAGTAGTGTTACACGTGGAGAATGGGAGTGCCTGTCGGGGAATGTCTGTATAAGTAGTGTTACACGTGGAGAATGGGAGTGCCTGTCGGGGAATGTCTGTATAAGTAGTGTTACACGTGGAGAATGGGAGTGTCTGTCGGGGAATGTCTGTATAAGTAGTGTTACACGTGGAGAATGGGAATGTCTGTCGGGGAATGTCTGTATAAGTAGTGTCACACGTGGAGAATGGGAGTGTCTGTCGGGGAATGTCTGTATAAGTAGTGTCGCACCTGGAAAATGGGAATGTCTGTCGGGGAATGTCTGTATAAGTAGTGTTACACGTGAAGAATGGGAGTGCCTGTCGGGGAATGTCGGTATAAGTAGTGTTACACGTGGAGAATGGGAGTGCCTGTCGGGGAATGTCTGTATAAGTAGTGTTACACGTAGAGAATGGGAGTGTCTGTATAAGTAGTGCAACACGTGGAGAGAAGAATTATCTGTACCCGTTCCAAACACGCAGGGAGTACGAGTTTCTTTAGAAATTGTGTTACATGCTGTACAGGAACAATTAACAATAAAGACATTAACAAATACATTTCTCAGCGGTTTATATATAACAGTCTTTGCCAAGCTTATTGTACATAGTGGTGGTTTGGTCAACTGTTTATTTTGGATGGTCGATGTTCGCTTGCTGAAATTGAAGCCATACAATAGAAATAAATGTACACAAGGGGTGAAAAGCCGTCACGACAGTTTCGTATAATTAAACTCCGGTATGTTTAATAACAATGGAATGTCACTGGTAAGTGTGTTATTACAATATATAAACCGGACTTGATGAGATCATCAACTTTCTCATTATTTCATTATATAATTCCTTTCATTTCCGGTTCATTGATATCAATTTCCGTAATGTATCCTATTTTCTTAAGATAAAACGCTGACTTAAATATTTTTCTGCAGCCCTAAAAAGTTAATTGAAATTACTAAAATAGACATTTGTCCGGGTATTTTACTAACGTTCGTTGACACCACGTGAAGGTATTGTTTACGGGGTATGAGACCTCGGTAAAGTCCAGATACATGGCGGCCATTGTCTCCGTATCCACCACCTGTCACGGTCTAACGTTTCAAAGCGGAACTTAATATTTTATCAATAATATTTTAATGTTTATGCATACATTTTATATTCGAACAGGTACTTAATGCCGGTACTTTGGTTGAAGAGATGATATTCGATATTCTTTCAACTATTTAAATTTCAATGAATAATAAATCAAATGAAATAGGGGGAAGTAATTTCTACTCTTTATGTGAAAAAAAACCCATTTGTTTGACATTAAACAGAAATTGTATCCGTGTACCATATTGCAGCACTCTATTAATTGGACTAAAATTCCGACATGGAATGTATAATGGAATCTATATGGCACAAATATTTAGATTTGATGACAACAAGAATAAGAAATAAATTAACTGACTCATTTAGCAAAATATCTGAGCCAAAGTCCAAAACGGAGATGCAATACTGTTTAAGCTGAAAGGAATCACTCTCTACAATATCGCTGTCATTTTATCATGTATGTATGGTCGAAGTGTTGTATTCTTTGTTTGTATATATATGTACTGTATAATTTGCACTGTGCTGATACACCTTAATATTTAAGGTAATAAAGAATGAACAATTGAATGAATATTTGTTATAGTATTTTCAAGTTTCAAATTCAAAGTATTCAAATTTACTACTGATGCATTAGCAGGAAATCAGCATTCCTTTTACCATTTACCTTACCGTTACATATGAACTGAAAATTCAGCTAGTCTTTCACGCAGATTAAACACAAGAAAATAGCAAAAAATTAAACCATTGCTTTACATGACGCTAACCCCACTGTATAAACAAAGGCCAAATCATTGAAAACGCACAAGAAAGCTGCCGGGTTTACATAAGTACTATGTACTTGTTTCTGGATCCTTTTCTGTATTTATAACCATGTGCTATTGTAATTAAACATCAATAAAATAAAGTTTAAACTAAAGCTGCCGGGGAGGGGAGGTAAGCGTCTTTGTCCCACCAACAGCACCCACCATGTAAATCGAGATCAACTCTTAATAGGTAGATACAACGAAACAACAAGGTACACTGATGAGCATAATCAAAACCATCGATTTTCATTTCACAAAAGGAAGTAAATATTTTCCAATGATATATAATGATGGCTGTAAAACTTGCCTATAGTCTTCATCAGCTACCGTGTCCCAGAAATGTTCTACACAATATATATTTCAAAAACTACCCAACTGCTTTTCCATGTAAGATTTCATATTGAAAAATAATTTTGCAATTTTAGAATTCTGTCGACTCTCTGTTATTACCCTACAACATACAGCCTATACACTCATCAACACGAGTGTACCTATAGACCTAGACCGTCCGTGATTTCCGTCGAGATGTCCGAGATTTACCGACGATTATCTACGTATGGAAGCCGGTATGATGTGGTAACAGTATCGTGTGTTGATCCTGCCGGAGTAAACAGGTATACCCTCAGAGTATACCAGACAGCAGGCTATTGTCCACACGTAATTGACCGGCAAATTCACGTGTGTCCACCTCCAACATTTATACACATGTAGCCGTACTCGTTCACGGTACATTAACCGCCGAGAAAACAGCATACTGTTACAAAATACAAGTTCAAGTCATAGTAAGGGTATGTTTACGTCGATTTCTCATCTAATAATTCTATAAAACTAGCTCTCCTTTAGTCTACGTTTAAACAGCAAGTGGTACCCAAAGACGTAACGCTTGGAGCCACATGTGGTGCACTGAACATCGTACAAGACACTGGCTACTGGTGTACGTCTGTGTGTGTATTCTTTTTTTACTTGGTGGTATGTGACTTTCATTATACATAATTTTTGCTATGATGCTTGTAGATAACAGTCCCCAGACTAACATTACACCATAAATTCCCGTCAACACGATCAAGGCCCGTGACGTATCAGCGGAGAATATATTGTCGTACATAAAATTTTGAAACAGTTTGTTTCTGTATTTTTGCTCGTTTCGCGTGTGCCTTTATGAACATGGAACACGTGTATATTCAGTATTGAGATGTGGTTCTCGGACGTTAGGTTTACACGTCCAGTAAGTGTCCAGCATTAAGCTGGGAATGGCCACTCGGACGTTATGTTTACACGTCCAGTAAGTGTCCAGCATTAAGCTGGGAATGGCCATCAATAGTCCTACGGCGTTAATTCCCACACCACTGCAACGTTTCACAATCTGACGAAATGTTTACGACAGCGTCGAATTAAAAACGAGGATCTTTACCGTGCGGAGATTCTGTAATTAATTGGAGCCTCGCTGGGGTGATGTATGGCTAGTCAAGAGTGAGAAATTAGTCGTTGCACTGTATCATATTGATTTGACGCTGATTTACTTATCAATCTCCAAGACAGAAATGCAAAAGACAGGATGTCTTTATTTGCACAAGATGAAAGTCATGTTGGCAATATATTTTCTGAATATGATATTTATACTGTAGATACTGAAACACGATCAGTGATGTGTTTATGAGTGACTTTTCGATTTCCTAGCTGTTTTCAAGTCTTCATGTTTTAGTCAAGAGTAACACAGAAGACATATATATATCATGACAACAGCAATGAGCGTGTTTATCGTGGAATACTAAAAAACGAGAGTTGAGAAAATGTTACAAAAAAGACCGATTCGGCCATAGTTACCATATCGCCTGTATTAAAATATACAAACACATTTTGTTTTTATCTATTGAACCACATGGAAATGTAATAAAATGTGAGTTCGTGTTACAAGGCAACCTAACCTAGATAATATAATTACTTTGAATGCAATCATTTGTCACGTGACGCTCCGTTGTTATTCCACCACTAAAACAGTTGTCACAACAGTTGTCGTAATTTGTGGATACTGCAACCGTAAGTCATGTTGTGGCAGTTAAATGTGGCTGCATGTTGAAATGTGTACATGCATGCGTGTACCCGCACCAAACATAGCTAAGCCACCCTAGTAAAGTCACATACGGCTTGCTGGTTTACATTGGTTTCACTAGCATGTGTAATTGGATAAAAAATAAAGAACACAAATGCGCATAAGTTATTGCCCATTCATAAATGGTAAGTAATCGATGAAAAGTGCCGTTACATCTTAAACATAGAATAATTTAATTAACGGAGCTCGCTTTTCACAATTGAGGGGTTTTCTCTTGAAGACATCTGATTGTATGATCAGAACAAATGTGGCGGCTTTGAAAACAATATTGAAATGAATCCGTCATCGCCATGCCAGTGCGATAGTTCTAAACGAGGCAGTATTATAACCAATAAAAAAACACGGACAGAAATACGAATGACAATTGACAATGTTCTTAACGTCACGGGCAGAAATACAAATGAACGTTTTGTTAACGTCACGGACAGAAATACAAATGAAAGTGTTCTTTCTTTCGCAGACAGAAATACAAATGAAAATGTTCTTTCCTTCACAGACAGAAATACAAATGAAAGTGTTCTTTCCGTATTGAACTTGAACACAACCACACACAACATCATTTGTTCTTTTCTGTATTGAACCTGAACACAAGCGCACATAACGTTTACTTTTCGGTTCTATTTTCTTTAAAACAGAAACAAAAAAGAAAGAGTACAAAAAAGAAGCCTCTGAAGTGATTCCTGAGCATGCTTAAACTTAAACCCTCCAATGATTGAAGATACAACAGGATGTAGATGACAGTTTTACAGGTTTGATAAAGACAAATGTCCGTCAGTCCCACGTCCACATTCAAGCTTTTTTAGTAATACAATTATAATTATCTCGAGGAGAAATTTCGGTCTGTAATTTGTAATACAACGACATCTCCATTACAGCGAGTTTCACCATTAGCATCAACAGCGATCGTATCTCCCACTCCTACCCATGAATGACGAACGGCTTTCTCCTAGAGACCAGATTCTCTCTATGATATGCTATTATGTCGGTTGTTCCTATACCATTTAGTCATGTTAGCATTTATTAGCAAGTTCAGTTTATGTAAATTTCTTATCTGTTACAGAAATGCATGACATATTGCGAGTCCCCATCCATGCATTTGAGGGCACGTGCATGTCCGTGAAGCCATCAACTCGGCTCCCTCTGTGATAACGCGTACCAGGATATAACTATCTGGGTTTTTTTCTTAGAGAAATTAAAAATAATGTTTTAGTGAATCAGCTTCAATCAAAACAGTTACCGTATAGCAACATATTTCCGTGGGGATGATATTTTCTCGATTTCGCGGGTCTATAAAACTGATCCCAAAAATATGATCCACAGAATAATATTAAAAGCGTAAAAATGAGTTGCGACAATAAACTTCATAACCCTAATGTCATCATGAAATCACGCATGTGGTTGTGGCCATTCATATTCATGAAAAAGTAATTCTCGTAGTTTTGTTGTTGATTTGTTTGACAAAATGCACTTACTTGTTGCTCACTAGCTGCCATAAAGCCTATTCATTGGACTTGTTGACACCATATTCCGAGTGTCCCGACTCTGTATTAAAACAACGCGAAAATTTAGTTCCCTTACAAGTCTAGGTCGCAAAATTGAATTTTCTAAGTTTGGCTCAAAATCGCGAAAATTTAAGCCCGCGTAAATAACCTGCTATACGGTATATGCTTCCTGTAAATAACCATAAATACACTAGTGAAAGAAGCAAACAGAGACTATGATAAGTATAGAAACGGAAAAAAGCGAATGAAAGAAATACACAAGGTGCACGAAAGGTACAAATAGTATGTACTGCAAAGGAACAGCAATCAGTCTAGAAACCAGAGCAATCCCCAAAAAGTGATTATCCAATGTAATATGGAAGTTAAGGAACACCAGCACGACAAGGTAATATGGAAGTTAAGGAACACCAGCACGACAAGGTAATATGGATAATCAATGAAGGACAGGTCCGCAAGGAAATATAACAATATGGGAAAGGCAGAGAGTCAAAGAAAAGACAAAAATGTTTTTAAAACTTTACGAAAGAAATATATCCATGGAAACAGATAAAGTGAAAAAGAAACACATTTAATAAAGGATAGACAAAAGAAACAAGGCAGAACAGACAAAAAAGGAGTAAGAAAACCAAGCACGTATTAACCAAAGGAAGAAGATCAAGAAAAAGTAGAAAGCCAAAGTAAAACAGCTCACCAAGGAAAGACAGAAAACCAAAGAAAAATTACAGATCAAAGGGAACGGTAAACATCAAAGACAGACAGAGAAAAAGCAAGGAATAAAACGAATGAAATAAAAAAAAAAAAAAAATGAAGAATACCAAAAAGATAAAAAAAAACAACGAAAGATAGAAAATCAAGGAATGGTAGATATCAAAGAAAGATAGGGTAGAAATTAAAAGGAGGAAAAAAACCGAGGAATCTAAAAACAAATAATATAAACAACTTGAGAATCACAGAAGCAGGAAATGGAAATGTATCATGTTCATGGACAAACCATATTAAAGTAAACTTGTAAGCAAATGAAACCCGTTTCTGAGAGGAAAATTAATTGGGAATGCTGTGACTCAATTAACTTATTTTTTTTTAATTCCGCTGAACACGCTGTCCCTCCTGGGAAGGTTAATACTGCCGGGTTATAGACCGACGAGATTTGTGCGCATGCTTGTGTAGATTCCAATTTCGTTTTGAAAACATTAAGACCCAAAAATAGTAATTCAAACATGTTCTCACATAATAAGAAACCTGGTGATGAATCATCCGTATTTTGTTTTTGTTCGAACAGTATTGATTTAATCAATGCACGATTTTAATTAAACAAATGAGTCCTCTATTTTAGCTAATAGTTTGTTTTTTAAGCGTTATAATGGGTTTCCGAGACACCTGTTCCCTTCTGAACTATTTCTACATGTTTCAGAATTCTGCATGATTTGCCCAGTTGTGCCATTGACGGCTCCTAAAATGACAAAATGGCGATACTGTGCAGTAAATAATTATTTGGCTGTCTGCATTGATTTGCTAAATGATTTAATGGATGCTTCCTAATTTCATATTTTGAAGTGATTGTTTCATTTCCAGTACATCTCTAGTGACACTAGAACAGGTAACACTGTCCATCCTGTAAAAGGAACTCTATCAGTTCCGCCACACTAATCTGTTCAATGGGGTTACGGGATCGGAATTAATTAATTGATATATCTGTATTCCTGATGTTACTAAACAGCACAATGTCTCTTTTAAACATGACGACTGGGAATTGAACCGCCAACCTACAACCCCACTTCGCAGCGGTCACTCCACATATTGAACCACAGATTTGTTGATCAATGCGGACACATGACAATGGTGTCTGGTAGAATCCATAAATTAACATCAATATCAGACAGACATATTGATGTCGCGTGAATGGAGAGACATTTTAAATTCATTTTTTCAACTTTGCAATATGTAAGTCTTTCAAATAACAACAAAACAAACAGGCGCCTCCCTTTTCATGCGTTTCAGTGTAGCGTGTGATGAATGTGTAGCATTGTGTGACAATACCCCGTCAATATTGATTGATAAAACCCAATAAACAGTTAGTGATATCGGATCCCAATAAACAGTTTTGCTTAATTGGATCCAAATAAAAGCATAACACTGGGGAGAGGGAGGGGGTGTCCTAACACAGGCATAATAAAGTTCCCGGATTGACTGGGGGGAAGGCGATATATGTATGACGTCATAGGCGGGTACGTTACACCCACGTCGATACGAGACAAACGGAGTACCTTGGGCAGAGCAAGATGACGTATGTGGGATGGACGAAGAGTAAGCGGTGATATAGGTGAAAACTAATTAAGTTAGGTCAGAATTGGATAACGGTCATTTTAATTGATGTAACAATGGTTTAGACGTGTGAACGTGTCCATATAATGGAATAGTCCGCCAAACGTCAAACGTGTAACGTCAGCAACGTGTAGACGTGAAAAAGGGCTCGAGCGAAGTCGAAACAAAAGGCAACGGGGCAAAATTCACGCCTGCAATGCATATGAAACCACATCACGAGGAGACAAATGTATGTTACCACATTCTGAATGGCGGATTTACATGTCTTTTGTTTTGCTTCTTATTTTATTGATAATTCCTCTTTCACGCCATCATAAGTAGCAGATCACAGCGTGAAGGGAATTGGAGTACAGCATTTTCGGAAATCCTGGGATTGTTCAATGAGACTTCCGTTCAGCTATTGTTAGATTTAAGTGTGGATGTCAAATGTACTGAACTTTGTTTTATGTCACGTCATCTGATAGTAAAAATGGGACGTTTTGAGACGGCATTTTAACGGTGTCTTTGTAACAGCACAGAATGTGTAGGTTGTCTACCTAAACGGCTTTGGCGGAGAAGATACTCAGAGCTTAAACGAAAAAGAAATATAAAAAATATGTAAAGAATTGGGGAATAATTGATCTTTTCCATTCTTAAATGGGTGTGAATCTGTAAAATGAAGAAGTTCTTATCTCAGTTTAACGAATGGTTTTAGCATTCGTTTAAGATATGTTCTTAGCCTAAGTATGACGCGTTCCCTAGGGAGAAATTTTAGTGAGGAGAAATATTTAGACATACTGTTAAACAAAAGCCAAATTTCGTCTGAAGTATCCAATGACTTCCTCTATTATCACCCTCCTGGAATACTCCTCTTGTAGTGTCCCACTGTCAACACCTTCCTGGAATACTTCCCTTATAGTGCCCCACTGTCAACACCTTCCCGGAATACTCCCCCTGTAGTGCCCCACTGTCAACACCTTCCTGGAATACTCCTCTTGTAGTGCCCCACTGTCAACACCTTCCTGTAATACTCCCCTTATAGTACCCCACTGGCAACACCTTACTGTAATACTCCCCTTATAGTGCCCCACTGTCAACGCCTTCCTGGAATACTTCCCTTGTAGTGCCCCACTGTCAACACCTTCCTGGAATACTCCCCTTGTAGTGCCCCACTGTCGACACCTTCCTGTAATACTCCCCTTATAGTGGCCCACTGTCAACGCCTTCCTGGAATACTTCCCTTGTAGTGCCCCACTGTCAACCCTTTCCTGGAATACTTCCCTTGTAGTGCCCCACTGGCAACACCTTCCTGGAATACTCCCCTTATAGTGCCCCACTGTCAACGCCTTCCTGTAATACTCCCCTTATAGTGCCCCACTGTCAACACCTTCCTGTAATACTCCCCTTATAGTGCCCCACTGTCAACACCTTCCTGGAAACTTCCCTTGTAGGGCCCCACTGTCAACACCTTCCTGGAATACTCCCCTTGTAGTGCCAACACCTTCCTGGAATACTTCCCTTGTAGTGCCCCACTGGCAACACCTTCCTGGAATACTTCCCTTATAGTGCCCCACTGTCAACCCCTTCCTGTAATACTCCCCTTATAGTGCCCCACTGGCAACACCTTCCTGGAATACTTCCCTTATAGTGCCCCACTGTCAACGCCTTCCTGGAATACTCCCCTTGTAGTGCCCCACTGTCAACCCCTCCCTGGAATACTCCCCTTGTAGTGCCCCACTGTCAACACCTTCCTGGAATACTCCCCTTATAGTGCCCCACTGTCAACGCCTTCCTGTAATACTTTCCTTATAGTGCCCCACTGTCAACACCTTCCTGGAATACTTCCCTTGTAGTGCCGAACTGTCAACATTTCCCTTAAATACTCCCCTTGTAGTACCCCACTGTCAACACCTTCCTGGAAACTTCCCTTGTAGTGCCCCACTGTCAACGCCTTCCTGGAATACTTCCCTGGTAGTGCCCAACTGTCAACATTTTCGTTAAATACTCCCCTAATTGTAGTACCCCACTGTCAACACCTATAATATCAATTTAGTAGGTTCTTAGTGGGTTTCACGTTTCATAATTTGATCATCAAATCATCAAGAATTAATTTTAATCGATGTTTCAGCAACCATATTTTCACCCATATGATGACGTCAGCCTCAATCTAGACGATTTCCCATTGGAGGAATCACAAGTTTAGTTTAAACATATTTTATTGTACAAATATACAAATGGATTGGAAGGAACTGTGGGGTGGGAGGGGGTGGGAGTGATGGAGGGGAGGGGTGTTACCTAGAAAATTAAACTTGGAAACTGAGAAATTGATCCGCATTTGAATAAATTATACAGATTTCATGACATGCATCCTGGTAGAGTACTTTCAAAACGAACAGAATCAATGTAACAAATAAATCAGGCAAAATAATGAAATACAATTTCATAAACATATATAACAACTTAAATAAGAATAGAAAATTAATTATTACTATCAAAACCTATTGCTGGATTTGATGTAATGATGCACATGTCTGAAGATACTTATGTTGTTTTCTACCCAAAGTTGACTATTTCCAAACAAAAGTAGTTCTAAATTAAAATCAACATGCAAGGCATTCAAATTTAGGAGCAGGGTATGTCTTTCGTTGTTAAAAAGTAAGCACTCACAAAAAAGTGAAAGGCATTTTCACAGGGATGGCCACAATAACAAACTGGACTATCGACCAGATTTACTCTAAAAAGATCATAGTTAAGTGGACTACACTGATGTCTAAGTTTAGTATGCACAATGTTCAATTTACGTTCTCCGAAACCTAAGTAAATTGGTGGAGGAGATTGTACATTTAAAGTTAATGAGTTTTTAAAAGAATGTAATGAGGGCAATGGTCGTACTGAAAGGTCCAACGAATTCCAACCGCGAAGAGTTGAAGGTATAAAAGATGAATTTGTTAGAGAAAGCCTGAAGGACGAATTCTATAATCATCATTGTTTCTAAGGGTATAACGGTTATTTTCTGCAACGGAAGATGGCAATAGAGAATTTAATTAGTCTGGAGTTAGTTTGTTGTGCATTTTATACAAAAATTGGAGTTTTCTGCGTTTTCTTCTATTCGAAAGAGTTTCTAGACCAGTTTCAAAAAGTAAGTCTTCAATTCGTGCATATGAAGGAAGACCAGTTGTAATACGAGACGCTTCTTTGGGTGTACAGAACTATAGTAGGTTATATATCCTCAAAGTCATGATGCATCAGTCTTATACGCAGTTTCATTGAAAATTGTTAAGCAGTTCAGTAGTTAGTCAGAGAATATTTTGAAAAATGACGTTTGACCCTTTAAAAATATAGCCACCCCCACAACTTATCCCCCGCCCCTAGTTCCACTGATAGGTGATTGATAACGCGGAATAGAACAGATACGAAAGTGATCTGAAAATAATCGTTTTATGGAGATGGAGGAGTGTTCCGAATGGAAGATTTGGCTGAAGCTTGTCTTTGATTTCTATGAAGATCTTTGCTGATATCGGCTGGATCGGTCCCTGATCGTAGACAAGATTAAGATATTGTTTCCCCAGTACCATACTTCTCTTAGATTTAGAACGGCGCGTGTAAACACAAATGTGATGCGCCCGCCCGTCGATCACTCCACAAGCGCGTACGAATGTAAAGTATCTACGATCGCAGCTACAATGCAGGTCGTTGAACCTTATTGAATAATAACAGCGATTCTGAAAAGACCAGCAACTGGCCTTTGTTATTAGCTTTGTGAGGGTTTCCAGTCCAAGGTCTTCATCAAATGGGCACCATTGACAGGCAGTCATCTTCATTCTCATTTCGACCCAGTAGTTGTTGAAGCGGGCCACTTCGACAGACCGACCTGAGGCTAATATTGATACATATGTTTCCCGAATACACAAAAACTGGTTCATCGTGTCCTTACAATTCTAGGCGACAAACAAGAAACTTGAAAAAACACAATTAACAATTCTATTAACGCTCTCCCGATAAAGACCGCCAGCAGCACTCTAATGAGTCTTCAAGGGTTCGCGTTGCAGCATGGCGATGCCGCGATGTTAACAGGTAACTGGCACTCGATAAATGGACCAAGCCCAGCCAAAGTTCTTCTTCAATCACAGACAAATAACAAATACCAGGTGAACATGCTTACAAAACATTACATAAGTACTAGCATAGTGCTTCTCATACACGGCTTATTTACAGATGATATGTTGATACCATATACCATTGTATGTCCCGGGTGATTAGCTGTGTGCTATATTGGTTTATTTAATTACTGTCTAACTATTGAGCAACTTCGGTGACTGTTTTCGATTAGTGTGTTGATTGTTTTTCATAATAACTAAATGTAATACATTTCTTTTTACTCTCCACCAAACATGTGTGAGTATATTCAAATCTGAACATGAAAACATCACGCCGGATAATGAGTATTTCCTTTTCATTTTGGTCATGAGATAGTGAATAAAAACCTGCGGCTCCACAGTGACCTTGAAGTTGATTTGTTTGTCGGCTATTAACACTAATTATTTAGTTCCGAGCCTAGTTTGTGTGATAAGGTGTCACAAGCAGAACGTTAACGATCTTGAGTTTGACGCAGACAGACAATGCTTGATAGGAACACATTATCTAGTCATGCTGACGGAACAAAATCACTTCCGCTTTTGTCACGCTGACAGAAGGAACTCACTTCCGGTTTTATCACTAGCTCTCTTTCCAATGACTAGATACACGGATACAGACTAGCTGCGAATTCGACTAAATGGTTGATACACATCGCATTGTAAAATGACTGTTATCATCAAATGTTTGATAAAACAAGGTTTCATTTTTATAAATATATATATTTTTTTTATATAAAACTTCAGAGAATAAGTATGTCTTCTCACAGAAAACACATCAGCGTACGATAAAAGTGACAAACCAATGTCAAACAACACAAAAAAACACAGCGGCGTACGACAAAGGTAAACGAATGTCAAACAACACACAAACAAACGAATGTCAAACAACACATAAACAAACGAATGTCAAACACGCATAAAACCCAGCGGTATACGACAAATGTGACAAACGAATGTCAAACAACACATAAAACTTAGCGGCGTACGACAAAGGAAACAAAACGAATGTCAAACAACACATAAAAAATAGCGGCGTACGACAAAGGTTACAAACGAATGTCAAACACGCATAAAACACAGCGGTAGACGATAAATGTGACAAACGAATGTCAAACAACACACATAAGACGGCGGTATAAGACAAAGGTAACAAAACGAATGTCGAACTACACATAAAACTTAGCGGCGTACGACAAAGGTGACAAAACGAATGACAAACAACACATAAAACACGGCGGCATACGACAAAGGTAACAAACGAATGTCAAACTACACATAAAGGTATACGATAAATGTGACAAACGAATGTCAAACGACACATAAAACATAGCGGCGTACGTCAAAGGTAACAAACGAATGTCAAACAAAACATAAAACATAGCGGCGTACGAGAAAGGTAACAAAAGAATGACAAGCAACATATAAAACACGGCGGTATACGACAAAGTTAACAAAACGAATGTCAAACAACACATAAAACATAGGGGCGTACGACAAAGGTAACAAACAAATGTCAAACAACACACAAACAAAGGAATGTCAAACAACACATAAAACTTAGCGGCGTACGACAAAGGGAACAAACGAATGTCAAACAACACAAAAAACACGGCGGTATACGACAAAGGGAACAAAACGAATGTCAAACAACACAAAAACAAACGAATGTCAAACAACACACAACAATGTCAAACAACACAAAAAAAACACAGCGGCGTACGACAAAGATAACAAACAAATGTCAAACAACACACAAACAAACGAATGTCAAAAAACACACAAACAAACGAATGTCAAACAACACAAAAACAAACGAATGTCAAACAACACACAACAATGTCAAACAACACAAAAAAAACACAGCGGCGTACGACAAAGGTAAACGAATGTCAAACAACACACATAAGACGGCGGTATAAGACAAAGGTA
Source organism: Mizuhopecten yessoensis (assembly GCF_002113885.1). NCBI lineage: Eukaryota > Metazoa > Mollusca > Bivalvia > Pectinida > Pectinidae > Mizuhopecten > Mizuhopecten yessoensis. Next base: position 711,593 of record NW_018404557.1, read on the forward strand.
ACAAAACGAATGTCAAACAACACATAAAAAATAGCGGCGTACGACAAAGGTTACAAACGTATGTCAAACAACACACAAACAAAGGAATGTCAAACAACACATAAAACACGGCGGTATACGACAAAGTTAACAAAACGAATGTCAAACAACACAAAAAACACGGCGGTATACGACAAAGGTAACAAAACGAATGTCAAACTACACATAAAACTTAGCGGCGTACGACAAAGGTAACAAAACGAATGACAAACAACACATAAAACACGGCGGTATACGACAAAGGTAACAAAACTAATGTCAAACAACACATAAAACACAGCGGCGTACGACAAAGGTAACAAACGAATGTCAAACAACACATAAAACACAGCGGCGTGCGACAAAGGTTACAAACGAATGCCGAACACCACATAAAACACAGCGACGAACGACAAATGTGACAAAACTAATGTCAAACAACACATAAAACACAGCGGCGTACGACAAAGGTAACAAACGAATGACAAACAACACATAAAACACGGCGGTATACGACAAAGGTAACAAAACGAATGTCAAACAACACATAAAACTTAGCGGCGTACGACAAATGTAACAAACGAATGTCAAACAACACACAACAAACGAATGTCAAACAACACATAAAACACGGCGGTATACGACAAAGGTAACAAAACTAATGTCAAACAACACATAAAACATAGCGGCGTACGACAAAGGTAACAAACGAATGACAAACAACACATAAAACACGGCGGTATACAACAAAGGTAACAAAACGAATGTCAAACTACACATAAAACACAGCGCGTACAAAGGTAACAAACGAATGTCATACAACACATAAAACACAGCGGCGTACGACAAAGGTAACAAACGAATGTCATACAACATATAAAATACAGCCGCGTGAGATAATGGCAACACAACATGTCAAACGTTATGGTGGCTTGTCGAGAAGGGACACACATTTCACTTAGATATATAAAGTTTGAATAGCCCAACTTTTATATGAACAGTACTTCTGACCAATATGTAAAGATAAGATGTATGCAAAAACTGGAGAATGATATGTAGAATTTAACTGAAACACAATATAGCACATTTTGATAACTGCACTGTTATATATTATCAACGTGTTTACGTGGGGGTAAACACTGCTGAGTAAACGTGTATAACTTGTCGAGCAGGACATATAACTTACACTTAAAGCTTGACAGTATCAGACAGAAGAAAATATTATAGCATAAACATCATATCAAGAGACTTGGTTTTGTCATCTTAATTGTAGTTTGTCATTTCTCAACCGGTCCCTAGTCATTGATGCGAAACATCGAATCGTTTTGAATAAAACTACACATTACTTCGTATTAACGTATTCCTCCTACATAGACTTTCTATCATATTGGTACGCCTCTGACTTTATCTAAGAATGAAGTAGGATTGTCTAGGAACCAGTAACGGAGAATTCCTTCATTAGATTGGTCTCGGTAACCATAAACAGCCGAAGATACGTTAATCAGATCATACAAAATATCTCAAACTCTATATCTCACCAATCCACGCATAACTGTGGTATTGCACAATACTTCAAGCGAAAAAAATGTATTTCATATATATAGATTAATTCTAAATATAGGATAGATCCCCAGCAGGTGCCCCTTGATAACACAATGTCCATATACAAATAGGACCGTCGCCGTCCACTTCGCCGTCCGGGGACCACGCCGATATTTCCCCACCACTGAACGTCAATACAGTCCGCAAGCCATTAATGGAACTCCGCGAGGATTCGAGCGTGATTTGGAATTAAATTACTAGATTCGCTGCGTTTAACCATCAACATATCGTACGTAATAAACCGACCCCGACTCAGAAGGTATTCCACTTTTCTTCGATCACTGTAGACGGTCAAAGCCATACCAACGTCTTTACCACAGTAAACGGCCGGACCCAGTACCCAGAGATCATGCCAATGTCGTTTTACCACAGAGGGCGATCGGATCCCGTACCAAGAGGCTAAGCCAATGCCCTTCTACAATGTACCACAGTAAACGGCCGGACCGCGTACCCAGAGGCTACGTTACTGTCCTTCCGCCACTTCCAACGGCCGGACGGGTACCTGACACCATGCTACTGTCTGTCCTTCCGCCACTTCCAACGGCTGGACCGGGTACCGACACCATGTAACTGTCCCTCCGCCACTTCCAACGGCTGGACCGGGTACCGACACCATGCTACCGTCCTTCTGCCACTTCCAACGGCTGGACCGGGTACCGACACCATGTAACTGTCCCTCCGCCACTTCCAACGGCCGGACCGGGTACCGAGACCATGCTACTGTCCTTCTACCACTTCAAATGACCAGACCGAGTACCGACACCATGCTACCGTCCTTCTACCACTTCAAACGGCCGGACCGGGTACCGACACCATGCTACTGTCCTTCCACCACTTCAAACGGCCGGACCCCGTACCATGCTACTGTCACTACACCATTTCAAGCGGCCAGACTGGGTACCCAGGGATCATGCTACTGTCCTCTATACGGCCATATGAAGATTTAAATCGTCATGATTGCTTACGACAGAAGATCAGTATATTATTCTAAAATGACAATTCTTGCAACAAAATGATGCCTCAAACAGGTATGACATCGAAGTGAAGAAACGTGTTAGTTAAGGAAGCGTTTCTGGCAATAACATATTTTTAAATAAAAAAATTAACAAGTCCCATTAACTTGCTGAAGGAAAACCTATCATGAAAGACACGAATGGAATATACGGCCTTGAATATATCAAAACGTATTTATTTTCATAACCACAGATTGTCGCGTACATACACGCGCGCTATTTATTTTTTCGTCTAAACTTTGAGAAAAAAACCTTAACGACGTCGGAACCGTGTTTCTACACGTAAGCCACGTTATGACTTGTGCGAATTTATTAATAGAATATAATCCACTGTTTTATTAAAGAACTCATAAACCAAACAAATTAAATGATTGCAATTATTTTAGTCTCATCTCGAGACAGATTGAACACAAATAAGCAATTAACGAACACTTATAAACTTTTACCACAAACTTAAAAAAACACAAATCTGTGTCATTACAATTTTTATTTTTGCCGGAAAATATCATCGGCTGTAAATAGTTTTCAGACCGTTAACCGCGTCAGTATCTCGCCACGTGTGACAATGGGTATTGTTCTAACTTGTGCATCTGTACCTACGTTACCGAGACCTTCCCGCAATGACAATGACATTTTTTATTCTCGTTTATTGGAAATAGTTAAATTATCCATTATTACAAAAATCATATCAATATTTTACACATACATACAATTATACACAAGCGCGTGAGTTCATAATCAAGTATTATAGTACAATTCAATTTGTATATCAATATTCGGTATCATTACAGTAAAATGTTTTACAAGTGAAATAAGTCAATCTAATTAAAATTCGGTCTTCATTTGCTCCATAAATATAATGATATCTCGCACGCGACACATTAATATGATATTGGGCAAATGAAGGTCGGATTTGGATAAGATTGGAAATTAATTGGCTTTGTTACAAAAAAATAATATAGTTGTAAAAAATGGTATATAATGTAAGTCCATGCTTTCACAGTACGATTGGTGTTCTACTCCTAAAAAGATATACCGTCATTGTTATACCTTATGCATATAGAACTTGTTACTGATCAAATTATAACAATAGCTACAGAGTTTCACCGTCTTTAATTATCAGGAAATTCACCATTTAGCTTGCAATATTTGGTAAATAGCTGGTCGCTGTAGAGGAAACTGGTACAATGACCTGGTTGTCGACGACGTAACATACAACTTTCTCTCGATACGGCAGGCCTTTATCCGTGGCTCTTTGTACTGCGGGTTACAATACACCGAGTTACCTGTATATACTACACAGGTGAAATCGAGACTTTGATGTTTCTTTTTAGGGCACGAAATGTATGTACGTATTGATCCATTTACACAGGGAAACACCTGTAGGTGGCGCTTTCGTTGGGAGATCCACAATAAATTATTCATACGACGATCGCTGTGGGCGGGGAAACCCTGGCAAAGTCACGTGATGTACACTGGAAACTCTTTAGATGCATGCCGCCATACGAGCTGTGGTGCTCTGTAAGGCAAGAGGTGTGTGCTGGCTTTACTTCTTTGTGGATTTTTGGGATATACCTGCGAAATATGCCGCGAAAGAGGAAGCGATGTGTTTCACGATGAGAGGAGAAGTGCTGATATTCAGTCTTCTCTGCATGTTGGCCATGGGTATTAAAGAAAAGGCGATTTTGGAAATAGTGTTACATCGAGGCACTGAAAATGGCGAGTACGCTATCGAAACTGAGAGGCTATCCGGATACTATACTTCTGCAGGGTCGACCGTCAGTGCCGAGGGGAACGTTTTACAGGTAAGTCTGTCCCCGAGGGGGATTTATCTGTGTATAGGGGTGTGTATTACCCCCCGGGACCGTGCCCCAGTAGCGTAAACACGACCGAAGCTGAGAGAGTGACAATGTGTATTTGAGGGATCACATCAACTCTGTGTCGACTACTTTACGTGTTGTTGAGGATTTAGAATAATGTCACCGGTGGATACAACATCCCAGTCTCTTTAATACCCGTGTCACACTGCTTGCAGACGTTTTGTTCATCATGGGTTTTGATTTATCTCCGTATATCTGACCGGCCGTGCACGTGTCCACACGGCTGTGTAGACTACCTGTGTGTACGTATGTGTTGTTTACCACGGCCGTTATACAAGCACGCATATTTCCCACGTGATTGACAGCGTTAGTGTTTTAATTGACACAAGTGTATAGAGATAATTAATTGGGTGTATACTAAATAGAAGAATGTAATACAAAGTTCACTTAGATACATTGTTGCTTTCTCCTGTGTAGCGAGTATAGTGTACCTGGTTTGACTAACCTGTTTCGTACAGGTAAAGCTGTTATTGACACACCTAGGGTCCCCGATCTCGGTAGATACGGACCCTTTGAAGTTGATTAGCTAAAATATATCTGGTTCGCTCCGGGCGACCTGAGATTACAGCCCATTATATGTTTGTAGTGGAGGGATCTGAGACGGAGTTGGCAGGGTAAACTGTTTAGGGCAGTATCTCAAGTCCTCCCTTCTATCTCACACAGTCCTTACATTCCTGTGTCAGGGCCCACCTCACGATATAGTCCCGTTCAAAGTGAAGCCGAGTTCTAACATAGCAAGAAATGACACTGTTACACTACATTTAGGACAAGTCAACTACGCTCAAATCACAGACTAATCGTATGTGTGATAATGGCTTTAGACATCTCCATATATTAAAATAGTAAGTCATATATAGGCATACATCTATAATAATGATATTCTACAGAGAAACATTTAATTGGCTTAATTTATCATGTATGTGTAATCCAATTAAAAGTATATCAAATACACATTCTACAAAAGGACTTACAGTAATTTGGTGTATATTAATGACAGAAATCTGTAAAGTACAAGAGGTATTTTCGTTTCTGATGATGGTAGACAAAAACTTAATTCATACCGCAAACCATTATAAATATATGATAATAACCGCCAATTTTTGTTATTATTATTTTGTAAAGTTTAAGTGGATAAAAATTGAATATGTACATACCCTATACTTTAATTGAGGTTTAGAATAAAGTTTAACATCAGGATTGTCCAAGGGAAATCGAAAGTGTCTGCTGGCATATTTGTGTGGCTAATTTATGAGAGATTCCTTTTGAGAATTTTTAATGGAAGGTCTTTATAAACATTTTGATACAAGAATTTGATGGAAAGTCAAGACAAATGAAGTTCCTTTATATAATTAAAGGAAACTTGAACATGTGCGATTGAGAAGCAAAATAAAATAAAATGTTCACTTGATTGAAATTACAATGCAAGGAGCTTTTAAGATCATTGAAATCAATCTTGTAAAATAAATCCCTTCAGTGCAGGTAAAAACAAATATTTAAATATAATAACTAGAAAAATTTGGGACAAAAAAATAAAATCTTTCCCGTCTTCCATCTTTTCTGTGTTTATGAAATATATGAAATAAAATTTAGAACTGAAAAAAAAATCTTCTCTCTCTAAGGTTTTATGAGTAAAAATTAATATAACGATCAGAGAAGTGTGTCTCGGACCATTTCAGTGTTCATAAACTGAAGCACAATTTTTTTTGGGAAAAAATCTGAAAGTTTTAGTAATAAAAATAAATAAACTTAAATGTTCTTCGATTACGTACAATTTCTGAATGTAGTATAATATATATATGTACCATTGTTGCTAGGGCAGTGTCAAATGACAAAATTCATTCGCTGTACAAAACTATTTTCTTTATACCGCTAATCATATCAATAACTTTGATACCCAGTTTGGTTTTTAGGTCACCTGAGTATATGTGATCACCTTCCGTCCGTCGTTGTCCGTGGTGCGTAAACTTTTTACATTTTCGACTTCTTCTCAAGAACTAGGAGATGGAATTTTTTCAAACTTCGTCAGAATCATCCTTGGTAGATGAGGCTAACAAGTTGTAAAAATGGGATTCCTACCCCAACCCCTGGGGCCAGGGCGGGGCCCCAAAAAGAAAATTAACCAATATTTCAAAAATCTTCTTCTCCAGACGTACTTGTCATTTTCTCTGCATGGATGGAAAAATCATCAGGCACTTTATTTGAATTGTAAACTTCAGGACACCCAGGACATCCGTTCTCCCTTGGGGAGGGGGTAAAGTTTACTATATTTTATATAGGGAAATAATACTTTTGGGTTTATTTTGACAATTTTCTGTAGGAAAATATTCTTATTTGGTGAGAATCATCCTTGGAGGAAGATGGTTTCAAATTGTAAAATTGGGATTCCTGTCCAAACACTAGGGGCCAGGGCAGGGCCCCAAAGGGAAACTTAACCAATATTTCAAAAATCTTTTCCCCCAGACCCAGAGGTACTACAATCAATTTCTGTTTATGGATAAAAAAAAAATCAGGGGCTTTATTTCTTTATTTAAATTGTATATTTCAGGACTCCTGGGCCATCCATACTCCCTTGGGGAGGAATAAGTTTTCTAGAGTTTATGTAGAGAAATAACACTTTTGGGTATATTTTATCCATTTTTAGCAGTAAATTATTCAAACTTGGTCAGAATCATCTTTGGTGGATGAGGGTATAACATAGTTAAATTGGAATTCCTGCCCCATCCCCAGGGGCTAGAGTGGGGCCCCGATGGGAACATTTACCAATATTTACTAAAAAAATCTTATCCTTTGATGACATGACAAATATTGTATTTCACTTAGTTTCCATGTTGATTTCCACATCACATTTCAACAATGAAATTAAGCTATCAGTACTACCTATATTATAACTCAGGTGACCGATAAGGCCCTTGGGCCTCTTGTTATATATCCATCTAAGTTGTCGAGTTACAACAGCTTGAATGATATGCTGGAAAGTCAAATATATTTAAAAACTTGTTTTTTACAATTTTTGTAAAAGACCTGATATTATCACCACATGAGATGACTAATGTGTTCCTTCCGCGTGAAAAAGGGACAGCAGATTAGATTGAATCGCAATGGGAGGGAAGAAAGATCATCAGCTGAAATTGGTTGGAGGAGTGTGATGGTAGATGTGTGGGTGAACCGTGTCGGACCTGACCTGTTGTCACACCTGTATTGTGTGATACCTGTTACAGACAGTTTACCCACTTCCCTCTCCCATTCTGGGTCAGGCGTTACAACCAGTTAACCCACTTCCCTCTCCCATTCTGGGTCAGGCGTTACAGGCGGTTTACCCACTTCCCTCTCCCATTCTGGGTCAGGCGTTACAACCAGTTAACCCACTTCCCTCTCCCATTCTGGGTCAGGCGTTACAACCGGTTTACCCACTTCCCTCTCCCATTCTGGGTCAGGCGTTACAGCCGGTTTACCCACTTCCCTCTCCCATTCTGGGTCATGCGTTACAGCCCGTTAACCACTTCCCTGTCCCATTCTGGGTCTGGCGTTACAGCCCGTTAACCCACTTCCCTCTCCCATTCTGGGTCAGGCGTTACAGCCCGTTAACCCACTTCCCTCTCCCATTTTGGGTCAGGCGTTACAGCCAGTTAACCCACTTCACTCTGCCATTCTGGGTCTGGCATTACAGCCGGTTAACCCACTTCCCTCTCCCATTCTTGGTCAGGCGTTACAGCCAGTTAACCCACTTCCCTCTGCCATTCTGGGTCAGGCGTTACAGTGATAGGGAATTGACTTTAGAATTAAATTGCAACACATATTTTGTGATAGAGACTGCATCAGTGATCAAAGGGATTGGAAAGCCTTTGAGTTGTCATTATAATCAGTCATTTACAAGCTTCCTTATCTCTGCTGACTCGTTGTTAGTATCGACAGCTTTAAATTTGCTTTGTTCTCACACTTTTTAGTGTTAATTTTGACATTTATAGAAAGTATTTCTATCATCACAGAATCGATTGACCATGATTTTCAATCTGAACATGCCTGTTGTCTAATGTTTTCAATGTTTAATCTAAATCAGTACAACATGTGCAAATTGTTCTACATTAACTTACAATGAAGAAGCTTACTAGTTTTATACAAAATTGAGTGAAGAAATAATAAATCAATTTATTTTGTTAATTGAAGCCAGGTGATTTAGTTGCTATTATAAGACCATGAATAGGCTTATGTTACTTTGTAAGGTGTTTTAATGAGTTGTTCTCCAGAAAGTGCTAATACACTGCAGAGTTACAGCTGATAATTGGGTCGGTATATTGAATTGTCAAAAGTGACAGAGGTAAAGCCTCCAAATGATGTCTGTATATTGTAGTTATAAATCAAGTAAGACCTATAGGCTTCATATCTAGCTTATCAAGTATGTTTCCTGTAAATGTAGCGCAAAATTCCTTTCATTGTAAGATGCCGAAAATCCCAATTTGGTTAATATAATTATAAACTGAAGCTTATGTGGTCGTTGGATGGCACACCAAGATAGCGAGAATGTGATCATGAGTTTCAGATTGGAGGTGTAAAAGATATAATAAAGTCATGATCACATGCGCATGCCCAGCTGTGCAGATTTTCTTCATGTACTCCGGTGTCCTCTTGTTTTATATCCTGTCCCCTTCTTCCAGTGTACTACCATCTAGGCCAATTGTAGTAATTACTATAAGTTGATTAGTCTTCTTTTATAATTAATTTTGTTGTAAAATAAAGTTAGATTTTCAGGAGCTGATGCTTCCCCTTTTTAAGAACCAGACTGTTTGTTGCCTGAGCTACCTATAGCTACATATATATATAAATCAAGAGAACTTTTTTAGATTCTTCTTATGACTTTGGAAATTCACGTTTTTATTAGGATCTCTGCAAAGCATACTTCCTCAGAGGAGTGCATACCAAACTGAACAGAAAGTGGAAAGAGAGGTTTAATTATATACACTAGTGTTCTGTGTAATGTGATATTGGTTTTTGATTGAAGATGTATGCCATTATAATTTTAAATAGGCAAATAGAAATCTCTTTGTTAAAGAACATCTCATCAGATGTCCCTATATGTGTATTAGTATTTTTGAATTGACTTTGATAACTCACTGTGTATAAAGCTGAAGGTTATGATAGTTGATTCCTGTAATTGTCGTGTTGGGACTTAATCTTGTGAAACGTAAAACTACACTGCACTCTGCCTAGACCAGATCTGTGGCCTGGTTAGGATATAGATAGATGCTAACCTTGTGAAAAAAAAATGAATGTCAGAATTAATTTGTTGATCTTTAAACGGCAGACAGCGGCTCCCATATTTACAAGGGAGGTTATCATTACTGCTTGTTTAGAGGCCAAGCACGATAACACCAGGATAAAATATCGTAGAAATCGTACAAGAAGCTGAGGTAGATCATACAACGACCCCAACATTGAGAGCGGCAGCAACAGGTGCCCCTATAAATTTATTGTCACAAAAAATAAAAGTATGGCTCAAGTTCTACTTTCTCAAAGAACGAAAGTCAAAGTTGGACCAGCAGGTGTTGTCAGATAGGTAAACTTGGCTCTGTGTCAGTAAACAGCTAAAAAAAACATCTTCATATCTCTGCATTCTACTAATGGCTGCAGCGATAAACACATTTGTGGCAAATATTTTTTTGCTGTTATTTTTCTTGAAAGATATGAACAAAATCAGCTTTTGATTTTTTTTTTTACATATTTTTTTGTCAAGGAGTGTTTTGAATTGTTAAAATGTATTTGCAGAACTTATAAATATATCAAGTATATTTATAACAGTGTAGAGTGAATTTGACCTCAATTAAAAGTTTCATATTAAAAGTTATATGTTAACTCATTTACCCCTGAAAACACATTTGACCTCTTCCAATTCAAAGGTTGGAATAGATCATTATGGCATTTCAGGGGTGAATGTTGTGCTAAGTACTTTTGTTTACTTCTTTTATAATCCTAGTTAATATATCTATACCGAGTATGCCCATTCTGCTACACATGTACCTACTGCTGTCCTCAAGCCGACATTACGTACTACTCGTACATCTCGAACACACTACTCAAGAGGCCATTTCCTCACCCATCAATCTACAAGTGTTTGTGGTTCATTTACTTTGATATGAAATATAATTGTGTCTTTACGGAACCATTTCGTAGGTAATTAGATCAAAGCTCTGTAGATGACCTTAGATACTGGTGGTTGTGCAATTGTCAATTATTCTTCCTTTTTTTGGGTGTATCGTATTACATACAGTTTAGTAGATCTAGATAACGCTGAGGTCTGACAGAATCAATTGTCACATCTGTCTCACACACAGTCAAGTATCTGTGGATTTTGTCTGATTTTAAATTGCTGGAAAATGCATGGATGACACAGAACAATGTCTATTTGACGGTTTGTCATTATCTTCACCGGATTATGACAGAAGTTGTATGAAGTCAGGCAGGGTTTTACTGGTATGATGGCCAGGTGAAGTTTGTGCTTACAGGTACTAAATCATGTATTTAATCTATACAAATGTAAGTTTAGGCTCAATATATATATCTAGAGGCTTTTTAGAATTCTGAGAAAATATCAGGACCATGATTATTAGCTCACCTGGCACAAAGTGCCAAGTGAGCTTATGCCGTGGTGCGGCGTCCGGCGTCCGTCCGGCGTCCGGCGTCAATATTTTACTTTAAACGACTTCTTCTTAATAACCGAAAGTCCTAGGGTGATGATATTTGGCCAGAAGCAAACTTGGATGAAGGGCTACCAAGTTCGTTCAAATAAATGACCTTCATCTATTTTCAAGGTCACAGGGGTCAAATATGTTAAAAACTTTAAACAACTTCTTCTCAATAACCAAACTGCCCAGGGTGATGATATTGGGCCAGTAGCTAGCTGAGATGAAGGGCTACAAAGTTTGTTCAAATAAATGACCTTCACCCATATTCAAGGTCACAGGGGTCAAATATGTTAGAAACTTTAAACAACTTCTACTGAATAACCAAAATGCCCAGGGTGATGATATTTGGCCAGTAGCTAGCTGAGATGAAGGGCTACCAAGTTTGTTCAAATAAATGACCTTCATCTATTTTCAAGGTCACAGGGGTCAAATATGTTAAAAACTTTAAACAACTTCTTCTCAATAACCAAACTGCCCAGGGAGATGATATTTGGTCAGTAGCATGCTAGGGTGAAGGGCTACCAAGTTTGTTCAAATGAATGACCTTCAATTATATTCAAGGTCACAGGGGTCAATTGTCTTAAAAAA